>NC_026006.2:45839805-46109805 GCF_000442705.2 Elaeis guineensis | reverse complement strand
GGTGAAAAAAACGAAATAGGGGATCGAATGGTCCCCTCATATGGTTGGTCGACCGATGATCGGCCGACACGAGAATGGCTGGCAGTCGAAGGAGAGCGCACCGCCATCCCAAGGGTTCCAAACCGATGGCCGGCGACGACCACCGACGTTCGAAAACCAAAAAAAATAGAAACCTCTCCCACGACAAAATCCGGTGACTCCGATCACCGGCGAGCGTGCACACCGGTACGGAAAGAAAGGGAGAGAAAAGAGGAAGAGAACCACATGCTTACCTCGAGCTCCCGCGACCTCTCCGGTGAGGAATTACGGCGGGCACGGTGACGGTTTCTGTGGGCGATTTTCGATGATCTTCGCCGTTTCGCTCCAGGATTCTTTAGTAGGAAGAAGGGAGAAGGGTCTCCCCTTTAAATAGAATCAGAGGAGAGGAGTTTGACTCCTCTCCGATGAGGTTTCCGACTCCGATTAGGAGCCGATCGGGAGAAAAAGACTCCCTGCGGGAGTCTTCTTTATTTTTTTTTTTGGACTGGGTTTAAGGCCCAATGGGCCAGATGTTACAACTTGATGCATAAGCGAGAGATCTCCAAATCATATGATTTTTTGTGTGTAAATAATTTTAAGATAATAAATCACATTCAATGGCTTGGATCTTTGATATAAGACTCCTATTATAGTGTTTTGATCTGATCGGATCCGAGTCCAAATCTGATCGATCTAATTCTAGCTTATCTCTCTCTCTATATATAGTGTAGGATAAATTTTTTAAAAGGGTTGCTAAATATTTTCAGTTGAATATAATCTAGATTGAAAATTTCAGAAAAATTTTAAACTATGATATTTTAAATCACCATGATCCATTTCATTTGATCCAAAGGTTTAACTTGCGACTAAACAAAAATTATCGGTAACTAATTTTGTGCCCGCAACATACGGGTTCTAAATCACATAATTTATCATTTTCTAAAATTAATCATTTATTTTGATAATAAATAAATAAAAAATAATTTAAAAATTAATATTTGTAAACAATATATATCATCAATAATGAAAAAAATTCTTTCAAACAATATCCAGTCATTGTAAATAACAGTTTCATGGAATTCGAAATAGTAAATCTATGGTAAATTAATAGTTTACAGCCAATCTAAATTCTTAATGTCAATCCAAATTCTTGGCTACATATAATGGTAATGGAATAAATGATGAACATTATCAATGACTTTCTAAACTTCAATTTAATTTAGATGAATATGTTGTAATTGTAAGAGTGTAATTATCTGTTTTATGGGTCACAATATAATATTTAGTGGCAAAATAATGATAAAATAATAGTTTATATATCTGTCTATTCAAATTTTTGATATCAATCCATATTCTCGACCGCATGTAATGGTAGTAGAATGAATGACGAACAATAATCGTCAATAATTTGCTGAATTCTATTAAATTTATGTGGATGGATTTTAATTACAAGAATGTAATAATATATATATATATATATATATTTAATAAATTGACATGTAATCTTAGTTACCGTTGTACTGTACGGTTACACTCGACTAAACTTTCGATAAACACATCCCACGCTCTCGTTCCTATTTCCAATTTCACCGAGCGAATGTAAAAAGCCTCGTCTCGACTCGACTCGACTCCACTCCCCCGACGAGAGGTGTACAGAGACAACGGCAGACGGAACGGGAAAAGAAACAGCGAACCCGGCAAAAGAGCGAAAATCTCCGAGAAGAAAAACCCAGCAAAGGGGCGGGCTTTCCCTCTTCCCCCTTCGCATAAACCCTAGTGCCCTCCTCCTCCTCCCCGGGGCTAGGGTTTACTTCCCTCGAAGCAGAAATGGCTCCCATCCTCAACTACGAGCAGCACGCCCAGCGCCTCGTCGAGCCCGACCTCCGTAAGCAATCCTTGTCTGCTTTCTGTTCTTGATCTGGATTTCCCCTAATTCCATCTTCTGATGCTTGTTTTGCTTTCCTGTATGCTGGAATCAAACAACAAAAACCCCACAACAGCGGTGCACGTTCGGCACCAGATGGTGATGGAGGTGCGGGATAGCCTCGAGATCGCGCATACGTCGGAGTACCTCAACTTCCTCAAGTGTTACTTCCGGGCTTTCTCGGTGATCCTGTCCCAGCTGACGACCCCCCAGCTGACGGAGAACGCGGAGCACAAGCTCCGGAACGTGGTGGTGGAGATCTTGAACCGCCTCCCCCACAGCGAGGTCCTCCGCCCTTTCGTCCAGGACCTCCTCAAGCTATCCCTCCAGGTCCTCACCCACGACAACGAGGACAACGCCCTCATCTCCATCCGCATCATCTTCGACCTCCTCCGCAACTTCCGCCCCACCGTCGAGGCCGAGGTCCAGCCCTTCCTCGACTTCGTCGGCACCATTTACCGCAACTTCCCCTCCACCGTTGCCCACTTCTTCGGCAACCAGACCGCTAACCCCCCTCCTCCCCCTCCTCCATCCACGGCCGACGATGCCAGGGTTGTCGATGGTGCCACTGGTGGAAGTGGTGCTGGCGGCAGCGGCCTGGCGGTGCCCTACGTCGGGGCCGGGCAGCTCAATCCGAGCACGCGCTCCTTCAAGATCGTCACGGAGAGCCCCCTCGTGGTGATGTTCCTCTTCCAGCTTTACACAAAGCTCGTGCAGACCAACATACCCTACCTCCTGCCCCTCATGGTCACCGCCATCTCCATCCCAGGGCCCGACAAGGTCCCTTCCCACCTTAAGACCCAATTCGTCGAGTTAAAGGGCGCGCAAGTTAAGGTTTGTGTTCGGTTTTTTCTTCTTCCCCCCACTCCACTCTACCTATTTATTCCTCGCCTCTATTTAGTTGAGTTGGGATCTTACTCCTGTTTTTTCCTTTTATTTTGGTTCAGACACTCTCTTTTCTTACTTATCTGCTGAAGAGTCATGCCGAGTACATTAGGCCTCATGAGGAGAACATGTGCAAGAGCATTGTTAATTTGCTTGTTACCTGTCCGGATTCGGTTTCAATTAGAAAGGTGGGGGGTTAGGCATACATAGATTTAGCTTTTGATTTGTGTGATCTAATGGCTCATTGTCTGAAAAAAAAAAAAAAAGCTTTTTTTTTTTCAATGTAAAAATGAAAATCTGAGTTTTTTGATTGCATTACCATTACAGGAGCTGCTCGTTGCTTTGAAGCATGTTCTCAACTCAGATTTTAGACGAGGCCTATTTCCTCTTATTGACACGCTTTTGGAAGAGAGGTACTGAGTAACTGTTGGCGATTTTTGTAGAGTTTGCTTTTAGTCTTCCATGTGCTTAATATTGTTTAACATTTCATGCTTGAAAGAATGCTGCTTTTGCATATTGGACTAAGCAGATGAAGGGGGTCTTGTTCCATCTCAACATTGAACAATATGCAACCCTTTCTTTTATGGATGAAATTATCCACTCTAATGAGGGTGACTCTTGGCGCAATGGTAACTTTGTGTCATGATGACCTGGGTGTCATAGGTTCAAAATATGGAAACAACCTCTCCACATGTGGGGAAAAAGTTGCATACATCCGGCCCTGTCAGATCCTGTAGTAGCGAGAATCTCATGCATTGTGACACCCTTTTAAGTTGTCCACTCTAATGAAGGGGAACTGGTGCAGTTTATACAAGTATGCAGTAGTAACAAGCTTATAAGTGGATTTTAGCGGGCCCATATGTTTGGAAACCTTCGCGGTAGCAGCATAGATCTGATGTTATTGCCTTCCTCACATGTGTTGTTTTTTGCCTTGATAACTGTCATAAGCTACCACATCTTGTGAAAGAAATACCTATCTTGTTCATTATCACTTAAGAGTTAAGACATTGATGTGCCTCTTGTTGTGAAGTTTTTGACTTATTTATTTACCTCAATATCTATGTTAATGGTTTACTGAAATGAACCCTTGTTGTTTCAGGGTTCTGATTGGGACTGGCCGTGTTTGTGTTGAGACATTAAGACCGCTGGCTTATAACATTCTTGCAGAAATGGTGCATTATGTTCGAGGGGACCTTTCATTTCCTCAGGTTGTATTTTGTCCATTTTAGTGTTCATCCTGCCTTACTGTATGCATGTGTTTGTTTTTCTTATGGTAAGGTGGTCAAATGTTTTTAGAGTTAAATCATACAATAGATTCCATGATCGTTTTGCTTACGAACTTTAGACAATTTTTATCTTGTTTTATTTCAGTTTTGTTCCTGGATAATTTTGTGACAGTGATACATGCTTTGTTGTATGTATTCTTTATATGCTGTTTTTACAGTTAGAAAAAGAGATAAAATTTTCTGATATAGCTGTTGTCATTTGGGAAATTGATGGAAATTGATGCTTTTTCAATTTTCCTGTTTTTTTATCCTCATTATCTAATATGTCATTTTTTTAAAAATATTTTAATAGTAATTAGGTTTTAGGTAATTAATCAAGTCCCGTAAAAGATGTTATCCATATAAGCCATTCTAGACAAAATTATTGGCAAGTCTTGTGGCCAAAACATCTTCTGGTTATGTTTCTTCCACCATTTTGTCACCCAGTCAGCCAAAGCTTAGCCTCCCCATATGTGAATGAGACTCGATGCTCCAAAATAGCAAAAGTGGTAGGAACTATTTTAGTTATCAACTTCTGTTCTAGATTTTTGACCATTTCTGAATGTATCAGTTTCGTTTTGTACTTTACAAGATTCTTAATTTATATATCTGAAGCTACCTATATAATGTTAAGAATATGGGATGGGGTGTGATCCATGAAGTGCATGAGGGCTTCCTTTGGTCTTGGATGGGTCTGCTTTGCTAAATTGTTGAATCCTCATTTCTTAACAAGTGGCTATAGAATGTGAAAAAAGCTCTTTCAACTCTTTCATACTTACACCATAAGCTAGATCATACGCCATCTGTTGATTATGGTATCTGAGAAGCGAGTTTTGCGCATCTCTATCACTAGGAACCCAAACATTGACATAAGCTGTACTCTCAGTTTCTGATTTTAGTTGGGGACTTTTGTGAATCTGGTTCTACCTGATGTGGTGATGGCTAGCTCCAAGGAAAGATAACAAGATGCTTCTATCTGTTCTCTAATTCTCTTACTTAGAGCTAAATTGTGATTCTTGATCTATATATTCCCTTACGAGCTTGCTAATTAAATTTTGATAAAAGAGTTTCTATATGATCGCTCTTCTTTGCTACAATTCATGCTTTCCCTTCATTGAATTCTCACCAAATTAATGAGGCTTGTTCTTCACAAAATCAAGCAAGCAAGAGTCCCTCATTCTATCTGGAACAGATCTTCCATTGCTGTTATGAGGTAGTGGTTGTTAATGAGGTCTTGCATTTTGCGGGAGAGGACATATTCTCTTTGTCAAGTTCATAGTATGCGTCCTTAAAGGGTATTGTGGTTTAGATCAAGGTTTTGAGTACCGCCAGAACTGAATGGTACAATAGGTACCATATGATGCTGCTCATAAAACACACTAGGATGCCCTCCAAGTCATCAAACTTGCCTAAAATGGGGTGCCAGGTCGAGTCCATAGGTGTCTATATCGACTGGTGCAGACCTTGGTTCACCTGGTATGGTTCACGTTTTGAGTGTTTTGGTTGAAATGTGTTGTACTGATCACCAACACCGTTTCAATTGATTTGGTGGATGCCTTGCATGGGACGAGTTTTTTTTTTTTTTTTAATGTTTTCGTGGGTGGGGGATAGAGGGACCTGTTGGGTGTCCTTCCTTTTAGGCAGCTCGTGAGAGGTTTTTTGCCTCTTCTTTTGCCCAAGCCATGAGAAAGGGACGGAGAGAGAGAAAAAAGAGGAGAAAGGAGAGGAAGGGAGTGGAGGAGGTCCTGAAATTCTCGATTAGGAGATGAAGCTGACAATGTTGAGGTGATGGCCGTCAGATTCGGTAAGGTCCTTCTTCCTCCTTTTCTTTTAAAACTAGCCAAAAAATGGTATAGATGGGAAAATTAGGGGAACTTGCTAATTTTTTTTTGTTTTGCTTGGATTTTGGATATGTTGTAGGATGGATGACATCCAACAACATAATGATTTAATTTTTAATAACTATTTCAATTTTTTGAATTATTTATATTTTTGGATTAAAATGTCAATGAAAATAAAATAAATTGAATTTGGGAATGAAAAATTGTAGATGTATGCATCTGCATTATGTATAGGTTACAAATTTTTTTTTTTTGTCTTGGATTAGATAATGCTTATACATTCTTCCACCAATCTTATCCAGTGGCCTTTGACTCTGCACACTATCCCTCCAACAGCTATGAGAATAGCTAGGAGAGTACGGTGCTACTTCCTACCACCCTGAGTAGGATGCTGCTTTCCTACAATTGCCACATGCACGTGCAGCCACATGTATCAGGAGTCACAGGTTGATCACTATCAGACATCTCATGAGCGGCAGGGAGGGGGACAGTGTCTAGGCTGGTATAATATCCAAGGTCCAATGTTATACTGGTCCGATTGAAAACCGTTTTTAGCATTGATACTGGTTTTTAAAAACTTTGCTTTGATTTTGTAAGTTTCTCAACTTGAATCAACTTTCTGCGCGGATAAAGACATTTAACTTCACTTTACATATTCAAATTCATCAATTCAAATTCTGATAAAATAAGCCTTCAGCTTTGGACATTTCATCGGTAATGTAAGGCTCGTGACTTGCCGAAGTTGGCCAATAGCCATTTATATATTCATGGAGTTTCTTAGGAAGTTCCATTTGGTTAACTTGTCACCTCTTTTGGTGGCTTTAAGTTCGATGTTGTTACAAGAGGAGCTAGCATAAATACAATATGGGCTTGATGAAGGCATAGAACAGCCGACTGTCCACATCATTATCAGACTTCTTGCCCTGTTGTACATTTTTGTGTAACTTGTGCAATGTAAATAACATGCTCGGCAGAATTGCCTTGAATATTTCTTACCGCAAAGTGCCTAATCAAATTTCCATGCTAGATTTGCATCCTCTTATTGTTCAGGATAGGCCGATGATGCCACCTGCCATCGAGATGTTAGAGGGGAGAGGGAGGTGTATCTGTGCAATGGAAAATAGTTGATGGTCCCAAACTGAAAATAGGTGTCTTAGTGGGGTTGATCTCATCTTTGGCCTTTCTCATCCTTTCTGCTAGCTTCCTTTCATTAATTATAGGTTTAATCCAAAGTCATGCATGGTGCATTTCTTGTTTAAATTGTGTTGGTATAATTTGCTACAGGTAGAGATAAAGCTGCCTTCAAGTTTTGTGAGTTGCCTTTGTTATATCTAAACTGATCATAAGAATAGGGTTTTTTTGGTTTTTTTAAGGAAGAAAATCCCTGAGGTTTATTTAATGCATTGAATAAAACAAATAGTTAAATACATGACAAAGAAATGAACATATAAATTATGATAGTGATACAAATTTGTTAAGTGAGGTTCTTGGCTTGTATGATGAGTGAATATGGACTTTTGGTGCCCATGCGTTCCTTTTATCCTACAAATAAGGGACCATCTGGTAGTGGAGTTTGTTCTTTTAAAATATGATGATTGGCTTTTCTGTTAGCTTGGGAGTTCTTTTATGATTATGGAAAGCAGAAATCCAATAGGCACGAACTCTATATAGAACCATTTAATACTTTGTTCAATTTTTTATCATCAAAAAAGACATGAATCTTCTTTTCACTCCTTGATTCTAGATCATACCTCATCAATCACGAAGCAAGTCATTATACTTAAAATAGCTAGCATGGAGTGGAATGTCAATATATAAATAAGATGTCTGTATCAACATAGGACCACAACTAAAAAGGTTAGCTAGAAAGTGTCATTTGGATCCCTTGACCCGGTATACTTACCCTATCTGTCTAGTGCATAGCCGATATGAGACTAAACAAACACTTGCATAGGCCCTCCTGTACTCCTCTCGTTGAAGTCCTGGAGTCCTTGCCAAGCTAAGAGTTCAAAACCATTCAAGTCCTATCGCGAGCACCACAAGTGCAATTATAATCACCACGATTAGCTCGTTTTCAATCCAAGTGGGTCAGTGCTGTAGTGTCTTCTCATCCATATGGGCTATGGGCTCGGTCTACTCTAATACCATTATAATTGTCATGCCTCTAACCCGAATGGCAAATCGATGTGGCAATAACTGCATACTTATAGTGTGCTCCCCCTCAAGCATGCAAGGCTTCCAATCTTATAGCATAATTAATGCAGTGGAATAAAATCAAAGCAACTAAACTCCAAATTCTAATAATTAATAATCCAAGAATTATCCAGAATTTTGTTTCATAAGTGTCTTACATCGACTATTCTTCAAACACTAAGTCAAAAAAAGAAATCTATAAAATGTTTCCAATATTAAACTATAAGGAAAGGAAAAACTAATTCTAATCCTCATTGGTACGATTGGCTCTCGATTCTCATTGCACGCCCATAGCAGTACCCTTGTCCACTACTAATTCTTTGGATCTGTAAGGATGGAAGAGGCCACATAATGAGCTCCATAGCCCAATAAGCAATGAACACCTTAACTAGATAATTCATATGATAATATAAATATGTATTTTTATAAACAAAGTCATTTCATTTTAAAACGTGAATTTAGAATATCCAGTATTGCTCAAATATTCATATTCATATGCCTAATTTAAAAGTATCATATTCAATTCAATAGCCTTTAACTGTGACCACATTATTCATGTGGTAGTGCTTATGGTACTACAATTTAACACCAGTCACCAGCTAAGTAGGGTTAAGGAACCCAAAGTAATACCTTTCGAATAGCCCCTTTTTTTTTCGGGGGGGGGGGGGCCCTTCAGCTCGTGGTTCTTATCCAAACTTTACCGAATATAATATGATATGCCAAAGAACCTCCTTTTTGATATCAACCTTGCATTGAAAACCTCTAACCAACTCATGGGTGAGAAGAGGTAGAGATTGACCTTGCTTTAGTGAAAGGCTTATGATAACATTATAAGGTAGTCTTTGGCATATTAACAAAAGCAGATTAATTTGTTGATGACACTTCTCTCATATTCACTTGCAGCATTAAACCAAGAAATCCCAATAAGTTCATAATTTTTTTTAACAAGATAGTACTACTGAAAACAGAGATTGAACAAGCATTCTTGATTGAAGGTGTGACTCAGTTGTCAAGTTGTTGTTAATGTATTTTTTGCAGGAAAAAGGAATCTCAGAGGAATCTGAATATCTTTCTTATATTTGTGGTCCTGACTTTGCATAACTTTATCATGCGGAAGTCACTACAACCTGACTGTATATTCATCTCGTGTCATATGCATGTAAATTTGAAACCAACACAAACCACTCTTTGGTTTATTAGAACCAAAATTTCAAGGAAATCAGAGTTCCTATTTAGCGATTATTTAGCAATCTTTATTTTAAAAGCAACCAGTGAAGTGCATGTGCATATGAAGGTTAAGCTATTAACCAGTTGAAGGAGAATTTAGGGCGGGTTCCAATGCTTTAAGATTTAATCTTCTTTGTCACAAAAGCCAATTAAGATTTCAATCTTGTACAAACAGACTTTGCATGCCTTTTTCTGGCAAGCATTTTGCTCTTACCATATTGTCTTAAGCCATAACCCAGCTTCAAGTACCCATTCCATGATTTGACTGACATGTTCATTGTGGCAGATAGAACTCATCTTAGAATTAGATGTTTACAATTTGAAATTAGGCCATCACTTTGGATGAGAATGTTTTGTAAAAGGGTGAGCATGATCGGAGGGGAGGTAGGTAACATTGAGTTGGGATTTTGTCATTAGAGCAGCTGTGAATGCCATTGGACTTTGCATTGTGTTGTCTTGTGTGGGACGACAGAAAAGATTAGAGCCTTGTTTGATGAAGCCCCTGATCTGGAAGCTTGGCCTCCATGTGACTGGATCTGAAGGTGTCTTGAAATTGAGAAAGAACCAGATATGAAGCAATATAAAAAAAGGTTGTCCCGGTGCGTGAGGCTCCCGCCTTTGCAGGATCTGGAGAGGGTGAGATGTGCACAGCCATGTCCTTGCATGCAGAGAGGCTGTTTCCATATTTTGGACGTATGACACCCAGGTTAGAATTGAGCAACCTCATCATTTTGCCAAGTGTCGCCTGCAGATATGGAGCTATATGCATGGATAATAATTATGTCTGAATAAGATTTGACCATCAGCTACTAAGGAGTTTCATGTGAAGAGAATAACTTGTTGTATTAGATGGATCCAGCATGCTAGTAATTTGTATGAAGAGGGTATTTGGTGTTGGAATTAAATATGGTTACCTTAGTTAAGTCCCATGGATATATTTATCTCTTTGGAATTTGGATTAACTCAACGTAGTTGTGTGCCAAGGATCCATGTATTCTATCTTCCGATTGGATAAAATAAGTAGTTGAGTAAAAAGGGTCCATGTAATCGATCTCCCAGTTGACAAAGTATGAGGGCATTTTGGGAAGTATGAAAGTTTTCACATAGAAGCAATATTGATACTTTTATATAGTTGCTAGGATTAATTTGTTTAAATGGAAAATTAGGTTTAGCTTTTGGGACAAGGAAGTATCAGCAACTAGAACATTTTGAAAGATATTAGGTGAATTTTGGAATTTGTGTATATCTTTTTTCTGTATAATTTTTTTTAAAGTGAAGATGTTTTTTCAATGGTTGGATGAGCTTAGGGGCATTTGGTATGGAGTGATCTACCCAAAATCAAGATTGATGTGGGTGGAGGTGATGAGATCACCGTGTTTGGTTGCACCATAGTGATTTTACGTGACAGTGATTTCAAATCACCCCCACTCCTCAAATCACCCCCTAACTCAGTGATGGGATATTCGTCCTCAAGATCGAAAATCTAAGATCACCCCCAAGCAGTGATCTTGGATTTAAATATAAGGACAAAAATATCCCTCAATCTAGTAAAAAAAGGTACATCAATATATTGTTAATATATTATATCAATATTGTATATATAATATTATATTATATTGGATATTATATATTATATTTATCATATATTACATTATAATATATTGTTAATCATATTATGATTCAATGATAATTTTAAATTATAGTACAAATATCTTATTATACTTTATATTTATATAATAAAAATATTTAATATATTACTTCTATTTGCCTTATTTTTAATCAAAATAAATATTCATTTTATCAAATAATATATGATAAGTATAGATAAAAATATTAATTCTATAATAATAATTAATATATTTTTATAGGATTAATAATTTATAGGACTAATAAATATATTTTTATAGAATATACTAATTATTAATATATTAATAAATATAGTAATATTTTATTTATGGTATATTATATTTGATTAATGAATATATTTTTATTGAATATATTATGGGTAATTTTGGTGTTATATAATCAATGATCTTAGATTCCCATATAATATCAAATAGGTTATTTGTGGATGCTTGAAGATCTTTAATCACTGGATCAGGGCCTACCAAATGCAGTAATCTTAGATCACTGGTAATCAGATCACTATAGGATTCGGATCACTGGTCATCTTAGATTACCATGGTGATCTCATTTGGGTCACCAAATGTTACCTTAATGTACACCAGAATATGCCATTGCAATGCATGTGATGTGGAGGCAGATTCCCCTCTCTTCCCCTTCTCATGCATTGCTAAGGAGTTTTCTTTGAGTAATATAATAGATATATAAAGGTTGCCAGAATTTTAGTTAATCTTTGAAAGTTGGCAATGTCTTCGACTAAATTATGTATCACAAAACTGACCAATTGATGGGATGACTCTTGTATGTTAAGAGAAAGAATAAATTGCTGAACTGCAAAAACCAACCTTTTGTTCATTGGGAAGGAAGTGATTTTGTTCCAAGAACCATCCTGGATATACAAGCAAATTTATGCTTGCATCATATTTAATTATATGACATTTTTAATGTCATCGAAACTCAAAAGATGAACATGGCGACATCTAAATTATGCCACTGGCACCTATTGGCTTACAAATTTTGGCCCATGTTACTTGCGACTTCAAACCACACTAATGTCTTTGAGTTGGTGGACAGGCTTTGTAAGGTTGGGTCCCAACTTCTTAGCTGTCTTTTCAAGTGATATTTAATTAATGCATTTTAGCAGGTTTTTATCATCATGATCATTGTCATTGTTGTGTGTTTTTCGTCTTTGAAATGGATCACATGAAAACATGTTGTTCGCATTTTGTCCAGTCACCATGAAGTTTAATGTATTATTCTTTGGATCTTCCTGATCTATTCATGGTGAAGGTGAAAGTGGTGAATAAAGATCGTTTCAGGGAATGTTCTGTCAGCCAATTTTGGAGGATAGATGAGCTAATTAATCAATGCCTTTTCATGCCCATGTAGCTTCAAGTTTCAATATCATAGTTGACTGGCTTTGGAATTTGCAGCATGCTCCAGTTTCTTTTCAAGCTAACAAGGATTTATTGTTTTGCAGTTGTCTCGGATTATATATCTGTTCTCGAGAAATATGCACGATTCATCCTTAACCCTTGTCTCTCACACAACTTGTGCCCGCCTGTTGCTTAATCTGGTGTGAACATTTATTATTCCTGGGTTTAATGACATTTTTTTTCAAGGACATGATATTTTCATATTTCAAATAGATGCATATTGCATGGAGTATGATTAAATTTGAAAATAAAAGACCAAGATTTGATTGTGCATAATGCGTTTACTTTTGTGATGACTTTTGGTGGGGTTGTGCATCTTAGGTTGAGCCAATATATGAAAAAGGTGTTGACCAACCAAGCATGGATGAAGCACGAGTTTTATTGGTATGAATATTTAAATCGTTAATAATCTAATATAACATGCTGTATGTAATAGTCCTCGTAGTCAGGTAATCTATACATCTTTGTTTTTCTCACTTTTAGGGGCGCCTTCTGGATGCTTTTGTTGGGAAGTTTGGAACCTTCAAGCGCGTTGTACCTCAGGTATGTTCTTTTGAGGTCTGAGCTATTTTGAAACCAACTACTGTAAAAGAAAAAGAAACAACTACACACACACACACACACACACACACACACTCTCGCACACGTAAGAAAAACATCGGAGGGCTCAGAAAAATATGGCAGGAAGGGGAGGAAGGATCTGGGGAGGCTCAAGATCCCACCATCCCAAGATTTAAGGGCTCCTGAAATTCAAAAGTGATTTATGCACAGCAATCTCTGGATCGTAGAGCTAGTATCTTCACTGTTCCTACCCATTTAACTTCTAACTTTGTCTTCTCAACCCTTGCCACCTATCAAGCAAACATATGAGGCAGGCATCTAACAGGCCCTCAAGTAGCTTACTGTTTAATATGCTATCATGTAATTATCTAATTAATATCGTGAAATTGCATATGGTGTTATTTTATTAATTTAAGTTTTCATTTCCTTGTAGCTTCCTGAGGATAATTTTTTGTTTTACAAAGAGTTCCAGTCATTATATGATTGTGTTTTGTTATATCTGTTATAAGTTCTTAAATTTTTTATTTTGCTGTAAGGATTTTTGTGCATCTTAGTATACATTTTATCATTATAGATGGGTCCTAAGGCCACCGATCTTTTAAATGTTGACATGATTGTCACTTTGCTTCTGAACTGAATTGAGCAACTACAGTTTATAGATGTACATGACATGAAATAACTGGAAAGAAAGGAGCCACATTTTGCTGCTCTTGTACGTCAACTTCAATGAAATCATCACAACAAAGGTGGACTATGTGGTGGAATACCAAGTGACCTTGATTGAGTGTTGTAGAGATAAAGCATGATATCCTGTTTTGTCTTGGTTTATAATGTATGGAGTCTATAACATTTGAAACAACTGATTAATTGCAAAAATCAGAGCAAGGTTTTAGGTGTGGAATACTAAAGCCTGTTATGCTGCAACGTTTGACTAGTATTTCAGAAAAGACCATCTTCATTGCTGCTAATTTTTATGGTTGAGAAAATAGGCGTGCTGATTGGGATGTATTTCTCCTAACCACTGGTGCTGCTAGGAACAGCATGAGCAATGTAGATTTGTATTATAATTGAATTTCATGCCAAAAAAACAACATAAAATTCCCAATTTTTTCTACATATAAACCTACTTCAAACACTATCATGTATAATAATGTGTTTTAATTGTATCCTTGCCTGCCGTGACGACTAGACTGGGATGATTGAAGAAAGTATCAAAATTTTTTGGCACCCGAAGCATGTCATGCACGAACAGGAATATTCATGACGGAGAAAAGCTGAACTAAAGTTCATTAAACAATATGTGAGGATAGTTTTTGAGGCCACATAAAGCATGTTTCAATGTCTGAGATTGGAAGGACTTGTATTAAGGAAACTGTTTGATTTTCCCCTGAAAGCTTCATGTGATCTACCGTGGGATAAAAACATATTGGACTACCAGCTTAAAGAAAATTGTATGCATTGGAGAAAACAGATGAAACCTCCAACATAATTGTAGAACATTTTTTGACAAGAATAGGGGGGATGCCTCTTTTTTTGTAGAAACCTTGTTTGGGAAGATGTTTTGAAGTCATCTATGGAGATATGAGTTTTGAATTCTGAAAGAAACTCATTTTCAACCAGCAACATATTAATGAGAGGTTCGATGTGATCTGTAATGTATCCTTCTGATACAAAGTGTTATGTTGTTAATTCATTGGAATCTATTTGGAGAATTTGTTTACTTGAACATGAGTGGAGCTTCAGTATTGTGCAGGAAGCATGACTAGTCTGTTGTGAAATATTGCATGTGAGCACCTGTTCGTAAGGTCACAGAGAACATAGAAATTTTGTGCTCAATAAAGACTGGTACTGATTAGATGTGGATGCTTTTTGTACACCCAAAAGGCACATCAAATCATTTCGTTTTGATTTATATACTATAGAATACTTTATGGTTAATAATATATTTCTGATTATTTGAACAAAGAATGCAAGGGAACAAAAATAAGTTTGTAAAGATGGTCAAACTGGTTTCCCCTGTAGATGATGAAAATGCAACAATTTGTTTGGGGATTAAACCTGCCGATTTAAGTTTCTGGACTTGAATATACATACACATGAGATCTAATGTGAGATTTTATGTTGGAGCTTTATCAAGCATGAATTTATAGTGAGATGCAGACCTGGTAGATTCAGGGACCTGTTAAATTGTACAAAGCATCCTTACAAGAAGAGATCATCATGAAGCATCAAAGCACCTATTTTCTGGCAATATGCATTAGGTGGATTCATATTGCTCATTATCAGTTGGGACATTAATATGATTGAATCTTTGTTAAAGGGAAATCTTTTTCTATATTCAGGAGTGAACTTGTTGCTGTCATTTTTCTGATGAGCACTTGAAAAGATGACTAAATGATAGAAGTGTAAGTGGTATTATATGTGGGCCTTGACTAAGTAATCTTGAGTATACTGTGTACAGCCATCTTGTGAAATTGTCATGGAAATAAACTAACAATGAAGTGAGCAGTCTGTACTTTGATACCAAAATTTTCAGGATATCAATCCCCACAGTTATTTTACCAAGTAAATTGCAAGTTTCATGCTTTTGTTAAACGGATAGATATGAGAAAGTATAGGGAAAAAGCAGCTTGTTATTGCAAATTTCTCTGTGGACTATTAGATCCCTAGTTAACTAAAAATAAAGTTCATAGAAGAATGGTGATGCTGTAGGAAGTGGCATTGAAGCATCCATGATTTGGAGAAGGATGTGATGATCCCACATTAAGATCCTTTAGAAAAACTTGCCTGCATCAAGTTCCTGTAGGGAAAGATGGTTAAGTGTATATTGAAGGTTATTTAGATTACTTGGCAAATTGAATCCTGTGAGCATGTTCCTTTACTCGCTCTGTACAATGAAAACTTTAGCAGATGCAAAATCAGACAAAGCATGAAAAATACTGGTTGTATTCAGCATGGTTCATAGCTAAATAATATCCATTTTCTGCAAGAACTTGTTATTGACATCTACATGGAATTTAATTAGAAATTACAGATTTACATGCCATACTAGGCAATAATGCAGGACATCATATTGGTGATGCTGATGGTACCTTTGGTAGTATAATGGAGCATTATGATATTGGTAGTTACCTATCTTATTGGAGTAGAATGCTGAAGGGTGTGCAGGGTGCAGGCGTCATGTTTGCTATTTAGAAAAGGTTTAGAAGCATGGACTGTGGAACAGCCTGAACCCTCTTTATTGAGGAATTGGTTACCTACCATAGAGTCAGAATTTCTGCAATGGCCAATATGTTGGCCAGCTTGTTGCAATTGCTGTCCCAATTTTTTTCGTTAACATGATCATGGCCAAAACTGTGATAGAGTCCATGTTGAGTGACATGAAATCTCTCATAGATTTGTCTTCTTTCATTATTAGATCTGACATGGATCAGTGAAGGATGGGGAGTTGGGGGAGATGGTGCTCCAAAGGGCACTGACATCTTGCATTTTTGTCTTTAGTACTCTAGTAACAACTAGGACTTCTCAGAGATTTTGGTGGTATTGATTCTCAAATCATAAACATTCATCTTGCTGAGCACTCGAGCTGCTTGTACAAGAAATTCATTATCTTTGCAATACTGGATATCAATTCTCTGTCTCATGTCTTGGGATGAATTGCTCCCAAATGCCTTGGAACTCATGGGTAAGGCTACATTAATGAAGTGTACATATCAGATAGAGAGGTAAATTCGACGTACCTGCTTTATACTTCATGCCTTCTATGGGAGGTGGTGGACTTTTTCTTTATTCTTGCATGACATTGTTATATGTGGCCTGAAATGCTATATCTAAATATAGAATTATATGATGTTGTACCCTGATCTTCAATATCCAATTGAAGATGCACTATATCATCCTTACGGATTCTTTAAATGTAAGCACAAATAGAAGTCTCATATTGCTAGGTCATACATGATTCTTCCGTTTATTATTTTTTTTTTTCAAAATAATTCATTTGGCTTATGCATGTTTCTTGTTAATCAGTTTTTGTTTTGTGTAACTGATGACCAACTTCATGTGTTTCTCTTATAATGTCTTTTTGGATGAATGACTGAATGAGAACATGTGCATTGGAAGGGGATAGTCGGTTGGTGTGTGGATGCTAGGCTTGATATGAGTTGTTTTTTCTCCAAACAGTTATTATGGTCTGGGTAGGATCTCAGAAAGTGGCCTTGTTGTTTATATAAACATTCGTTTTTTTGTTTGATATAGCTACTCGAAGAAGGCGAGGAAGGTAAGGAGCGGTCCAATTTGAGGTTGAAACTTGAAGTTGCTATCCAGGTAACCTGATTAGTTAAACCTTTTAATTTTTAAGGAGAAGTTTGGTTGTTGCTGTTTGTAGGTTTTCTGGAAGGAAATGAAATGTTTCAAATTCTATTTAGGTCGCAAAATTGAGCTCTTTTATTTTGTACTCCTTCAAATATGCTAAAAACATGTGAAGAAAAAATCTGTCATGTTGTACCATTTGCTTATATTGCCACCATATTGTCACACACAGCCTGCTTTTTGTTATAAGAGATGTTGGTTTTAGGTTTTGCTGCACACCTAAGGTTAATAGCTGATGTAAGCATTTGGTAAGAACTTCTATGCCAATAGTTTCATGGATCTGTGTGGAACTTTTTTTTTTCCATAAATAGAAACCAGACAATATGTAACTATGCCAAATCTGAAGTGGAAAGTAAAAAAAGCAGTGTGTTGCTAGAACATCAGTGAACTTTTTTCTGTTATTGTTTGGCTTTGCAAACCCTTGTGAGTTTGTAAGTTTGCTGGAATACCTGTTTTATTACATTTTTACATGTAGAGAGTGGGCCTTGGTGCTACAGTATGGTTGCTCCATTTTGACCTAGGTGTCATGGGTTTGAAACATGGACAAGGGCTTTCCACACATGGGTTAAGACTGCATGCATTTGACCTTCCCTAGACCCTGCAGTGGCGGAAGCCTTATGTGTTGAGATGCCTTTTTTCTGTGTGTTTATATAAAACTTGTGGCATGTTGTGAGACTAAACTTTTGAGACTTGGGGTTAATTCCAAATCTTTCTTTTCAACTTGATACCACTGCAATGCTGCCTTCTAGATAAATAATTCATTTTTATTCATTGTTCAGTATGTTTCACATATGAATATTTTTATCCTTATTCCTTTTGGTTAGTAGAGGTCAACTGGCTGCTGTTTTCTACTGGCTTTTGTCCTTAGTCTTATGTTTTAACCTCTACTCTCTATTTCTGGTCCTTAGTAGGGTTCTTTTAGGCACTACCACTTGCATAAACTTTCCACTGTTAATAATTTCTCCACTTTGGCATTGTCTATATTCTATTTGATGCTTGCATAAATTAGGCTGACGTATTCCTAAGCTAATGAATCTACACATCATTTGAAATTTACCAATTCATATTTTGAACTTAAACATGGATGTCTCTTCTCCCACAAAAAAAAGAAAAGAAAAGAAAATGGATGGTTCTTGGCTATCTATTTATCTGATATGACAAGTACTTTCTTTCTTGTGATAAAAGATGACCATGCCTTTCATCTTGTGTTTCCAATTTTTTATGGTTGCCCCAATCTGTGAGCCCAGTATCCATTTGTTGCCATCCTATGCTTCTTAAATAATGCCAGTTCCTTTGCATGTTTGATGAAGTCCCCTGATGGAGGTCAATGTTTGCCATACTGATCGGCACCGCACTGTACCATATTGGTACCAAACCATTATGCAATCTCGTATTGTACTGACACTCAGTATGCCTTGCCATCTTGGACTGTATCGCATACTGAAATAGTAATAGGATGGCACTGATACAAGGTACGGTATTGAGATGATGAACCTTGATGGAGGATAATATTGGAATTAAGAAAGCGACAGGCAAATGGCATGAGTATCATAATATGTTTACTGCACAGACCACTCTTTGCGGACTTATCTATGTGCTTTTTTTATTGGGCACATGCTGCTAAAAAGAAATATTGAGAGGCACATGCTGCTAAAAAGAAATATTGAGAAGTTGTAGGATTTCAGGTTGGTAAAAGGGATTATAGCATAGGATTTTTATAAAAGGAGCAAACTTTAAGAACTTTTGAGTGACTGATCGCAGATTTATGTTCGTGTATAGGGTTAAAATATTTTCTTGGAAAAAAGGGAAAAAAAAAGGGTTGCTTTGAAAGCTTAGGTGGATGGGGAACAAGTTTGAATTGCTGAATTGATCATTCAGGTGCATTTAAGGTTTGTGGGCTGCTTTGTAAATAGTTAAGAGCTGGTCTATATAAGTTGACTTCAGGGAAGATAAACATGGAAGGAAGGAGGGAAAGGAGGAAAAAGAAGATAAGAGGACTGGAGAGAATGGAATGGTGGATGGACATAGAGGAGAGCATTACTAGGTCTTTCTCTCATCCTTCTTGTATGAAAATCAAAACCAAACTAGAACATAATAAAATTGGTTCATGGCCTTTTGATACCCTAATTGATGGACCATAGTCACCATGCAATATTGAGAGAGAGTAGAGAAACAAGAGACTAGGGGAGGGTAAGCTTTTGTCTCATCTTTCTTGTGGTAAAACCCAAAATACAGCCAAACATAGTAAACCCAGTTCATGGTGTTTTGATCTCCTAACAGTTGGGTCACTCTAATGATCTAATCAGTGTTTGCTGAATCGATCCAAACCAGGTAGTTTAGCTTGTACCAAACCGAAACAACACCAAATAGGATAGTTTCGTTTATCGGGATGGTTAAATTTACATAAGCCCTTTCTCCCTCTTTCAGTGGTTTAAGAGTCTTTGAGAGGGCTCTCCATCGCTAGCTCGCTCTCTCTCCCGCCTTCGTCTATGCTTTCTCTCCTGCCCCTTCTTCGATGCCGATCGATGCCGTCGCTCTCCATGTATGCACCCTGTTCTCCCCCCTTCTCCTTCCCTTTCTCCCCCCTCGATCTCTTTTCTCCTCCCTCTCATCCTAAGCCCCCTCGTCTCCCTTCCTCTCCCCCTTTTCCATAAGCCCCCTTTTCTCCCTCCCTCCCTCTCTATCTCTATCTTTCTCCCCCTCTCCCTCTCCCTCTCCCTCCTAGTTCGTATGCCCTAGCTTGGTATAGTATGTACTAGTATTGTACTGAACTAGTCACTGGCTATATGAGGCCCAATACTAGTATGACGAACTTGGGCTCTAATGTTTTCTTCTGATCCATCAACCATCATGATGCATTGAAGAACCTGAATATATCTCATTGCTTGACCAAAAATCTCATATTTATAGCTCCTTTACCAAGATGCTGACTATCTATCAATTTGGTTGTAGTATTTGATGGCTCGATGGAACATGATGGTAAATAGGTTATAACAAGATTGTGGCATCAAAGTTATTAAAGACTCAAGCAAGATTCGTTGTTTCGGTACTACTTGATTCGGTAGCAGACTAAGCTAGTATAGTGTCGATATAGTTGGTATGGGGGTCTGTTCAGTGTATTGAGACTTCGTACATTCAGTACAATCTTTCTTCAATACCAATATGATTCTGTATGCCCCATACAGAATATTACGCACTAGTAAACCTTAGGCTCAATGCCCAAGGCATGCTCATGTTGAAGCATGGTACCAAAAGCCGACAATTCGTATGTTAAAGTACAAAAGGTGGGTTTTATTAATTTTCCCCAATATTTAGGATACAAAGCGTCCTCCGATACCTTGATGTTCGGAGCCGCTTTCCATGTTGGCTTCCAACTATTCCCTTGTTCTATTGGGATATTTGAAACCCAGGGTATATACAATCTTATGAGAGTACGTGACCTATAGATGTATGTGTGGCTGTGTGAATGTTTATCTATGTATGTGTGTATATCATATATATGTTTATGCATATAATAGAAACAAACTTGATAAAGACATAAAAGCATGTAAAAAACATCTAAGTAATTCCAGCCATACCAACAAAGGATCATAGAAACCCACATGCATACGTTACAATATATGCACCCACACAACACACACACACACACACACACAAACACAAATACATAGAATAATCATGACACTTCAATTACACACAATGTGCTCCTAGCCACTCATGTTTACAGACATACAACAACAATCACAAAGTTGCAGCTCTTTTGTACCTCAATGCCTCAACAAGGTGTAAGCACCTTGATCAATTTGCCTCACCTTGTAGTAGGCAAGGTGTTGACTGTTGAGGTTGTCTAGGTGCAGCTTGCACCTCAACTGTGCCGTAGGCTTTATTATCTGGTCCCTTCAGACTTATGTAAAGTACCTCCACTTGACGCTTAAAACATGAACATTGTTATGAAACTTAAATTCTTAGATATTGAAAGGATATGATGTTTGGATGGTGTACGTGGTACACATAACTGATTCCATGTAACGTGGACCTTGGGCATGCCTTTAAAAACATCAATTAGCATGATCACATTTAACACCCTGTGGAGGGTATTTTGGGGTGTCAACATTGAATATTCAAGGTTGCTGAAGGTTAATATGTGAGGGTGACAATTAGTGTGATAATTCGGTTCCAGTGGTGCAAATTAACATGGTTCAATCCAAGGTAGAATGATGTCATGCAAGTTGGCTAACGTCGGGGAGGTGTTGAACTTGAGCTGAAAACTTGAAGAAGGATATGTCAGTGCAACTGACTATGGCAAGGTAGAAACCCCACTATGGCACATATGTCACATGAGCGAAGTGTAGTTAGAAGAGGAGCCGTGGATTACTCTCTTCCAAGGCCAAAAAACACCATGTTTGAAGGCTGCTCCAAAGATACATCTCGCACACGTTCACTCACGAACCCTAGGAATCTATCAAAAGGGTGGGGAGAGAGAGAATAGGGAGAAGGCAATAACAATTCCCACTTGAGAATTCTTACTAATCAATAACTTAAGTATCTCTAGTATGATTACAAGAGGAGCTCCAATGGAGGTATTTATTAGTAATGTAGTATACAGGGACCTTTCTTCAACTTTCCAATGTGGGATTCCAAGTTCTATTCTAACTCGAAGAACCCTAATCACTAACTTCCCTAATAATATCAAAAGTTCTCAAAAAAAAAAGTTCATAAAAATCAGAACTCTCTAGAATGAACTAACATTGAACTTTCCTAACAAGATAAAACTCATGTTGGGTTCCGAGACCTATGTGTATAGGACCTATGACCCATGAAGCTTGGACTCACAACCTGTGCAGCAGAGACTCACGACTCATGCAGTGGCATGTGCGGCTTAGGCACTCCGGCATCATTGGCATAGTCTTGTGCCAAGAGTGCATGGTTCATTCATTATTTAACGTAGTTTGAGAATGATTTGTTGTGGGTGGCATGGTTTTGTTATGATTTGATGCGGTTTGAGTATTGCTAGGCATGGTTTGGCCTTATATGGTTAGTCTATTTGATCAAGGATTTAATTGCTGGTGTGTATTGGATTGTACCATGCGTGCTGCACCATGCCCATAAATATATGCCTTAATACCAGTTCGTATGAACACATGTTACATCACCTCATTAGTATGGTGATAGCATTAAGAAGTATATACCATGTCCCACTATTGTACCATATTATAACAGGACATAGTACATACTGTAATGTATGAGGTACCGGTATCTATATTGATATTGATATTTCAATCCTTATATGTGGTAGCCTATAAGCTCTTATTATAGGTTTGCCCAACCTTGAACATGTGACTAACACAAAAGTTGTTACTATTATTTGATAGGTAATGCTTTTCTTTGCATCCTTTGGCCATGATAAAACTTTCCAAAACAGGCATAGCAAGCTTTCAATTACTGAAGTGTTAGTCTTAGTCATTGAATGCATGCTATCTCATGATTGTTGAAGACCTAATATGAGATGATACCTCACAACTAGAAGTATTCTCTTGTTAGTTACTGCAAATTAATTCTAATGTGTATAAATAACAAACATTGTGGAATTTGGAAGTTCTGACAATAAATCGCTTTAGGGAAGATACACATATGTAAAAAATGGGTAGAGCTGATTTTTCCTTCTTACCTATGCAATTGTAATGAAAGGTAAATTAATTCCAACACCAGCGTATTAACTCGCGTGATGTGCGGGGTCTCTTCTCTACCTCCTCGGCTCCACCCCCAAACATCTCCGTCTCTTTTGGAGTTCACTTTCACGGAAGAACTTTCCCAACTTTGCGAATAGGGAAGCTTAGGTGATCCCCTCTACTGTTCCTCCTCTTCCATCACCATCGCCGCTGTCGTGGCCGTCGTTAAGAGCTTGCATGTTGGGCCTGGACTTGGCCTGGCCTTGTTCTCTGCCCCACGCCCACCCCCACCCCTCTACCTCCCATCGCCACTTGCTCTCCTCCTCGGCCTTCTTCCCCGCCCCAGCCCACGACCACCACCACCCCTCCCTCCCATCACCCGCTGCTGCCCTCACCCCACTCCTTGATGCCCTCCGCG
This sequence comes from Elaeis guineensis, assembly GCF_000442705.2. Taxonomy (NCBI): domain Eukaryota; kingdom Viridiplantae; phylum Streptophyta; class Magnoliopsida; order Arecales; family Arecaceae; genus Elaeis; species Elaeis guineensis. The sequence goes on along the minus strand of NC_026006.2, from coordinate 46,086,377 downwards.
CCCTCCAACCCCTCTCTCCTGATGCCACCACTGTCCGCGACTAGGCCATCCTCTCCACCATCACCGTCGCTGCCCTCCCCTCTCCCCTCCCCACCTCCGCTGCCGCCCACCTCAAGTGGCTCGCCAAGGTCCTCCTTGCCGTTGCTAACCACTCCAACCACGGTCCTGACCGCCTCTTTTGCGGCCTCGCCTGTGAGTCCCTCTGCAAGCTCGAGCACGCCTATGCGCGACGACGATGGAGAGGCCGAGAACCCCTCGAAAGCCTGCCGTCCCTTGTTATTCGGACGATGCGCGAAGATGATGGAGAGGCGGAGGCCTCCGCGGGTGCTGTGAGTTAGGCCACGTGGCTCTCTCCCCTCTTTCCCAACACTCCATGCGGCAAATGGAGGCTTCTCCATTGACAAGCCTCCATTTTAATATATATATATATGTATATGTATATGTATATGTATATGTATATGTATATGTATATGTATATGTATATGTATATGTATATGTATATGTATATGTATATGTATATGTATATGTATATGTATATGTATATGTATATGTATATGTATATGTATATGTATATGTATATGTATATGTATATGTATATGTATATGTATATGTATATGTATATGTATATGTATATGTATATGTATATGTATATGTATATGTATATGTATATGTATATGTATATGTATATGTATATGTATATGTATATGTATATGTATATGTATATGTATATGTATATGTATATGTATATGTATATGTATATGTATATGTATATGTATATGTATATGTATATGTATATGTATATGTATATGTATATGTATATGTATATGTATATGTATATGTATATGTATATGTATATGTATATGTATATGTATATGTATATGTATATGTATATGTATATGTATATGTATATGTATATGTATATGTATATGTATATGTATATGTATATGTATATGTATATGTATATGTATATGTATATGTATATGTTTTTTGTATATGTATATGTATATGTATATGTATATGTATATATTAGATTGGTGGCATCTTATATCTCTTCTTGAACGAGTATTGCTATTGAATCAAGTTCTTGAGCATGGCCTTGAAAAGATCATTGCGATGATAGTGCAGTTAAGCCAAATTAATGAAATTGTATCATTCATCAGCAATGTAACTTTGTTATTTGTAAACCCTTTTTTATAGGGTTTCAAACCATTTCACTCATATAAAATGTTTTCAGCTAGTAAATAACAAACTGAACAAATTACATAATTGACAGACAACCAATGTAAGTCTATGGAAAATGTGTAGCCAAGAAGAGCAGTGAAAGTGGATTCCTTTGGTGATTTTCAACACTTGGACAAATCCTGTTTTGTTGACCTGCCTCAAAAACACATATCATCATGCTATTATGGACTGATGAATCTTATATTTGATACTGTTGGCTCTGGTTGATTGCTTAAAAAGTGATAGAAAAGAATGCTGATGGAGAATCTTATTTTCCATTATGAAAAGAAAAATTTAGGAGAGAAGTACAAGGAGGAATTAGCAGCTAGATATATTTGGAAAGGGATAATGTTTTTCATCACCAAAAGGGAGCATTTTGATACAAAATAACAAAAGACAAGTAGATCAAGATGACTCAATCATGTCTCCAACTCGACAACTTTCTTAGTTTCACCAAACACGATAGAATTCCCAGATTTGCTATACTTTTCCTGTCTTTCATTTTCCTGGCAACCAAACAGAGTTCTATAGTCTACTAGTAATTGTATCAAAACAAGGATTGAAATACTGGTACCAAAGGTGATATTGGTTTTTCCCAAGGATGATACTGTACTGGACCCATATTGTACCGACCCTTGGGATGGTGCATACCAGTATGTAAATTTGAGGTGTTTTTCCTGTCTTTTTTTTTTTTTTTTTTCAGTTTTTTCTGGTTTTGATATGTAACATGCATATTAAAGCAATCTTTTTCTTTCCTGATGTGCAAATGGATGTGGATTGACATGGAGTTCATTTGTTCACGTGCTTTATTGTTTTGGTTGGCATTTGTTGTCTTGTAGCACAATCAATCATGGAAGCGAATTACATATATCACAAGGACTTAATTTTGTTTCCTGTTCCCTATCACTGGATTTCTATATTTCTATAGTTAGATAATTTTTGCATATTTCCTTGTATTAATAAGTTGGAGAATTCTATTTCTTGTATAATTTTGTATTGGGATTAATGTCCAATTTACTTGCCTTTCACATTGCACTCTTGGTCAGTCAACATCCACCTTTTCTTACAAAAAAGTTCTATTCCAATCAGGATGAGCTTGATATGGACCAAATTGGCCTTGGTATTGTTTGTACTGTTCAAACCATTTGGGATGGTTGGTTTGTCCCACTGTTCACCGAACCGTCTCGAATCGGACAGTTCCGGCCTTATCAAACTATATCGGTGGAAAATTGGTTTGATTCCGACGTACAAAATGGCACAACAGCCATCTCGGAAGGAGGGAGAAGAAAGAGAGGAAGAGAGAGGGGAGAGAAGGCGAGGGAGAGAGGTTTTCTGGAGGCCGTCCGAGCCCGCATCGAGAGGCCTGAGGGCAGTCGAGGCTGGAGGAGGGTGGAGTTGAGGCTGGAGGAGGGCCTCCGCCCTCCAGTGCTCTCCTCCAGTGTGAAATAGGGGTTTGCCCTTGTTTCACCTTCTTTTTGGGTTTTATCGCGGAAAGTTGGCAACCCAGTTGTCGACTTCACTTTTTTTTTGGGTAAATTATAGGAACATCCTCTAAACTTTAGTCCAATTTTACTTATATCCTCTTGACTTTAAAACATGTCAAACTAGTCTTTCAAGTTTTTGAAATGTTCTAATGTGGTTCTACTGTTCACTTACCAACTGACGGTATTAGTTTTCTATTTCAATAGATGAAAATGCCTTTTATTCATATTGGATGGATCATTGCAAAAGGAAGAGATGGAGGTGGAGGGAGTATCCATAGAGGGAGAGGGTGGGATGGCAGAGGTCGGTGTGGAAGGGAGAACGGTGTGGAAGGCCTCATAGGCAGGATTGGAGAAGGAAGATGAGAAGAAAAAGGAGTTTTGAGAAAGGATGGGGAAGGAGGGAGAGCACTCATGGATGGACTTAGAGGAGGAGAAAGATGATGAAGATAAGTGGATGAGGAGAAAGGAGAGAAGGGAGAAAGAGGGCTGTCGGTAAGGAAGGGTGGAGATGGAGGAGATGGGGAAGGAGAGGTGGACTGGCTTGGAGGAGGAAGAGGAGAAGGGGAGAGGAGGAAGGGGAGGGGGAAGAAGGGTTCACCGATGAGATGGGCAGAGGTGGAGGGAGCCACCATCGTGGGAGAGGACTTACAAGTGGGCTTGGAGGAGGAGGAAGAGGAGGCGAAGGAGAAGTAGATGAGGAGAAAGAGAAGGGGGAGGGGTCGTGGGTGACCTTGGAGGAGGAGAATGAGGAAGAAGGAGAGGAGGGGAAGGAGAGATCGCTGGTGAGGAAGGGGCGGAGAGTGGTGGAAGCCGTCGTGGAGAGGAACATGGGTGGGCTTAGAGGAGAAGTGGGAGAGGAGAAAGGGAAGAAGGGGGAAGGGCTTGAAGGAGGAGGATGATGAGAAGGGAATGAGGAGGAAGAGGAGGGGGGAGGGAGGAGAGATGTCTGCATTGGAGGTGGAGAAGGGGAGCAATCGGAGAGGAAGGAGAAAGGAGATGGGGATAAGAATAATTTGATTATTTTATAAAATAATGGTATCATTCTATGAACGAAGATAGATGGTAGGACGACATTGGAATATCTCGAAAATTTGAAGGCTGGTTTGACACGTTTCAAAGTCGAGAGGTTGTAAGTGAAATTAGACTAAAGTTAAAGGGGTGTTCCTATAATTTTTTTTTTTTTTATCATTTCGGTAGAAGTTGGCAACCCACGATGGGGTCGCCATCTATCTGGAGGCCTCTGGCGGCCTTCAGACACTAGGTAAGAATCTCTCCCTCTTTCTCTCTTCCTCTCCCTCTCCTTCTCCTCTCCTCCCTCTCTCTCTCTTCCTCTCTTTCTTCTCCCTCTCCCCTTCTCTGCTCCATCGGTTCGGTCCGGCATGGACTGGTATGGACTTGTATCGAACCGTACCACCGGCCGGCTGGCATGGGATCCGGTTTCGGTTCGGTGGTCCTTGTTTTATCTCTCTTATGCTTTTAACAAAATTTATTTTCCTGACGGATTTTGTACCCGTCTTACCAGCCTTGATATTAGTTTGTACTGATTGGGATGGCCGCTACGACACTATTTTGCCAGTTTCGGCAAGCTAGCACCCTTCGCGGTGCCATTTTCTTGCTAGGACAGTATAGTACTGATGGTATCATTCCATCTTGGTGGTATTTAAATTTGTGTATCAAAACTTTTATTCTTATTGATGATGTTTGTCTTAGACAGATGAAAGTTTTCACCATTATATTCGATATATAGAGGTGTGTAATGCAACTCCAATTAATTTAGAGAAGAACTGAAAAAAGCTACAAAATCTATCATGATATTGTTGTGTCACTTTTTTTGATTTGTAATCTGTTACATTGTTACTGTCTACAGAAGCTGATTACTAATACCTTTTCTTGGTATCTTTCCTTGTTTAACTTAGTAATAGATTTAGTATTATTTATATGTGAATTTTTAGTTAATATTAGTTTTGCTGGAGGATTTTCTGATTGGCTTTGTAATTTTGTGCAGGCTGTTCTCAATTTACAGGCCCCTCTGGAGTATTCTAAGGAAGTCAGTGATTACAAAAATCTGATTAAAACCTTGGTGATGGGTACTGCAAATATTTATCTCAAAAACCTAGAGTTTCATTTTTCAAAGTAGATGCAAATGGGCCTAATATTCTTGTCACATCCAGAATCTTTTCATACCATGCTTGAGATTTTTTGTTATCCCTTCACTACTTTGAATTTAGTTTCCTGTTAATTTTTCTTTGACCTTACTTTTTAATGCTACTTATTTCGATTTGGTGTTGCCTTTTTGATCATTTTTTGTTATGTCTTGTGCAAAGCTTATCATTGCTTTTCTCTTTAGAACTTGTGGCTTATTCAACTATGTTTGATATCCACATTGGGTTTAGAGAGGGAGAGAATTTGCCAATTCTCAGTATAGTAGAGAAGCGGGGAGAATGAAAGACAGAATGAAAGAAGCGAAAAACATAATTAACAAAAAGGGTACAACTTAATTTGTTTATCCATGATAACCTTGCTTTGTTCTCTTTAGAACTTGTGGCACTTTATGTTTGATATCCACATTGGGTGTATAGAGGGAGAGAATTTTCTAATTCTCAGTGTAGTAGAGAAGTGAGGAGGATGAAAGACAGAAAAAACATTATTAACAAAAAGGGTACAACTTTATTCATTTTTCCATGATAACCTTGGCTTTTTCTTTGATTGGATGGTGTGTGGCTGTGAGCTAACCTCTCCTAACTTTCAACATGACCATCGCCTGATCCCTTAAGTGAGGGTACGGTCATTATGAAAATTGTAATTTCAGGCTTACCTCCCAGAATAAATAAAGGTCGCGGTTTGGTAAAAGATAATGCTTGCCAAGAAAGCAAAAGTCTCTTCCTTCTCAAAGAAGAAGATGCCATCTAATAACTATTAAAGTTCAAACAAAAGCCAGAAATGGGCAACTTGCCACATCATTTATAACTTAGGAAATATTAGTGTAGGTAACAATTACATTAGAAACAAAGACCAATGCTAGTGGATTTATGGTTTATGATTAGAATCTTATGATTTGGCAAAAGTTGGAGGTTAAGAAATTTGAGTTGTAAGATTTGAATGGAGAAGATCATTCAAGATTAAGCATGTCTTGGGAAGTCAAATGGTCTCTTTATTACTACTTTGGTCCTCTCAATGAAATCACAAATTCAGTGTTTGAGAACATCTTGTCTATGGGAAAGGTTTGCAATTGAAAAATTCTTGTGGACAGTCAGCCAGAATTAAACATGAATTTAGAATAAAAAAATAAAAAATTTATAAAATTAGTGATACATTCATACAAGGTTGGCTGTGCTGGTATTAGAGTCTATATTGGTCAGTCGGTGGTATGGTTCGGTACGCCCCCATGCTATTCTGTGTCAGGCCCGACCCAACACAATAGAGAGAGTGGGGAAGAGGGAGAACTGGAGAGAGAAAGAGAGAGAGAGAGAGAAGGGGTGGGGGGTGGGAGGGAGGGAGAATGGAGACAATGGGGATGCTGGCGGTGGTTGTCGGAGGGTCGAAGAGGCCCTTGAATGACTGGAGGAGTGGCTCCACCCTCCTTGCCCCTGTTTCGATCTGAAAGAGGGAACCTCTCTGGTATTCCCCTCTCCTTCTCTCCCCCCTTCTTTTTCTCTCTCTCTTTTCTTCTCTTTCCTTCTCCCTTCCCCCATCCTTGCCGGTTTCTCGTTTCGAAGGCTGGACTGTCCTGGTCTGCTGTCGGTATAGTTTGGCATGCACTGAACCGGACGGTTTGGCCCATTGGGGATGGTTCCACCGACCATGCATCCATATATCATTTTGTATGACCCACTCATCAGGTTAAGAAGTGGTGCAGTGTTTGTTAGGATGCCCCAACCATGTTTTTTGTTGGTGGGAGTTGTAAATCTTGCAAAACAAATTGAAAGAGAAGTGAAGGGAATGAAAAGCTAATATGATATTTTAGGGTTTTCTAAAGGTTTTACATGGTAAGAAACTGTACCTCATGTCAGAGGATTAATTGGAATCTCTCCAATTCCTTCCCTTGACTGGACTAAAGTTGGATGAGACCTCTTGTTGGCATCCTTTACTTGAACCATTGAGCTTTCTAATGGGGCTACTTGTCTATTGCACCATTGAAATCTTTGGAATAAATCCAAGGAGTGGTTTAAGAATATCTCAAAAGTAAGAAAGAACACTCACTGTACTTAATTGAAAAGAAAATAATTTTCTTATGTGGCATGTGGGTACCTCTACCCTTGTACATGGCTTAACTCAAGTTGAAAAGAAAGACAACTGCTAACAACCCTTGATTAAGGTGGGTATGGTGGACATGAGAGTTGGAAAGTTGCATTCTGAAGTCTTAGGTGTTAATTTAGAGTCCAGAGTTGGAGCAATTGGTGATCAATACTAATCCTAATTAACTTCTTAATCAATAAGTTAGACAATTAACAAATGATTAGATGCCATGTAGATTAATATAAAATCAAGTATAAATCATCTAAGATTCCAAATGCAATCCACAATACTCTTGCCTTGTCCCAGCTATTTGGATTGTCTTTGTGGTTTGAACTAAATCTAGATGGACTCATTGGTGTAGGATTGACATTGGGCTGACTTGACAATCGGATCCCTGATGGCCTGATAATTGCTGATTTGATGTCATCATTTGGCGTTGACTTGATTCTGATGCTATATGGGAGCATGTCAGAATCTTTGGCTTTATTTTTGATAAAGATAGGACTTTTCTTGTTGTTTAGCAGTCTCTAGGTGTGTTTTGTGGTTGACTAGGGACCCAAAACTTAATTTGTGGCTGGAGTTGGCTCTGTTCTATAATTCTTCTGCTTGGTTTGATAGTACTTGCTTCTTGAGGGTTACTGGGCTTGTTCAACAGAATTTTTAAACATCTGCACGTAGACACTTGTCCTCTCTAATTTCATTGCTTGGTTAGGCTTCTTGATCTTTTGCATGGGCTTTATTGAATGTTATTTTTGAGGGTCCTAAAAGTTCATTTTTTATATGCGGATGAAAGAATAGGTTGTCATTACCATGGTACTCGACCTTATTGTCAGAGAGCCACAGTCATCCTAATAAGAGCATTTGCTTTCATAAGGATTTTCTACCACTAAACTTCCTCCCAGCATCAAGCCCTCGTGCATTATACCTCTTCTTTAAGATAATTTATTATCATGAGCTCATGATCAGTGGTTGAAGTCCCGGCGGGACAAGGCTGTCCTAGCCATCCCATCCTATTCCTTTAGGATTCCGACACCAAGGATGGGTATGGGACCTTGAAACGTATTTTCAGCCTTCATCCCGACCAGCCCGATTGGATCAGGTGTCTGTACGGCCGTCTCGGTCGTGTCCTAATTTTTTCTTTCCTAATGCAAATGATGATTCGAAGCTCGAACGGCCCATTCATTGCTTGGGGGGAGAAGAATGAAGGAAAAGGGAGTACTGACCTTTTCTGTGCATCGGTGTCGAAGGGAGCACAGCATTTGCCCTTCGATTCGGATTTTTCGAGAGCAGAGTACATCGGTGGGAGGATAGCTCGGGAAGGAGAATAGCGGAGAGAGGGGGCCGTTGGATTTTCCAATGCGGAGTGCCGGAGCAAATCGGGACTCGGGAGGGAGGAGGGAGGAGTGAGGACCGCAGGGGAAGGAAAAAGGGTTTGGGGCCTTCGGGCAAGAAATTATTGCACGCACTATGCCCAAGTGAACCAGGGCAAATCTCGGAGCATATGCATGGTGGACAACGTGCAATGGGGAATTGGTGAAACAGAAAGATAGCTTGGCATGTTATCTACTGTGGGATTTGATGCAGTCCAATTGCACCTGGTGCATGCACTAGGTCCAAGTGAACCAGGGCAAATCCTGGAGCATATGCACGGTGGATAGAGTGCAGTCGGGAATTGGTGAAATACAAGGGATAGCATGGTGTGTTATCTACTGTGGGATTTGACACGATCCAATTACACCGGGTGTATGCAATCATGATACGGATTTTTCCTGTGGGTTACGCGATGTGATTCATTCTATCTCGTTCATTCGATCGTATCTACAGGACAGCTCTCAAAATGTTCCGAGTCCGTGATTTCTCTCGACTCGAGCATCATGCCCACAGGCCCTACATAGTTGCTCCGATTGATGCCTGTGGCTCTGATCGATGCCTGTGACTCCGCTCGACACTCATCTATTCACGTATGGCCAAATACTGCTTAGGCCAAGCTTCCTATCCTATATATTCCTTTAAATTGGACAAATCATATTTATCCATGCCTTATCTTAGAAGTTCAAATATATTGAAGCAATAAATAGATTAGCAAAATTTCAAGATAAATTCAAAATAATATGTATATATGTGTGTGTGTGTGTGTAAGGGCGTCCGAAGGCATCCCGTAAGCATGTATCGGGATGCTCGACTGGGATGGCCATCGGGGCGAGGCACGTGGCGTCCCATTCCTGGCGAAAATTGGGATGCCCTCGTACCACGGGATTTAAAACCTTGCTCATGATATTACATGGGATTGTGAGATGCTTCTCTAGTTTCAGATTTAACTTTTGTACCATCTAAATTTGGGTACCATGGATGGATCTTCATTGTATATGATGAACGAAGCATTTTATCGCTGTAGAGGACAATTTTGCTGAGGATGCTTTTCCTCTTTGAAATCCTACCTGTCGTCTTGCTTTGCTAGGGCTACCAAAAGTGCGTGAAACACCAAGGAAGGATAGTGAGGCTTGATCATTACATAGGGCACATCTTTTTCTTCTCCCTCACTCACCCCCCCTCCTTAATGATCTTCAACTTCTATATGCCATTCTTGAAGGGCCATGTTGTCATACAAGTGTACAAGTAGTTGGAAATTTTCTAGTTTGACCACAGTCATGGCATGCGGCTGTTTCTTAGAATATTTGAAGACGGGAGTGCGCTTTTGTATCAGTCCCCGAGGGAGAGGGGGGTGGTGGTGGTGAGGTTGTGAAGAAGTCTCTCTTTAAAAAGAGAGGACTATGGGAAATATTCTAGTGAATTTTTTTCTTCTCAGTGGTGAAGCCATGATTTTTGATTTTTTTGTCCTTTTTCTTTTTCTTTTTTGGGCGGGGTTGGGTGTTTGGGGGCTAGTGATATGACTTTGTCATATTCATAAATAATTCTTGAAAAGGTACTAGTATATTCATTAAGATGCTTCAAGTATCTAACTTTAAGCACGATATATATGTATAAAAAAGGGAGTTCAAGATGGGTTACGAGAAAACAAAGGAAAACTAGATGAGGGATGCACCAGACTTCATCCTCATTGCTCTTGAGCCTGTAAGCCAATGTTAGTGACTCAATTAAGTAGAAGAAGTTTTTCTACTAGTTTTAGCCACTGCAAGTAGTAGACCATCCTCCATAACTTTTTGAAGTATCCACATTACTTGCAATTTGCAAGTTATGATGGTCATGTAGAGAGGAGGGGTAGCAAAGGTGGAGCACTTAACTCTTTTGGAGTGAGTTTTTGGGATTTGAAAGGATTTCTAAGGTTTGGCTAGGAGTGGGGTTTTTTAACTTTGTGGGGTTAAACTTTTGAGGTTTTAAAATATTGGGAGTTCTAAATTCTCAGGACTTTTGACAGACATTGGAAAGAGGTCGGTGTGAGCAAATCTAGACCACCACAAATTGAAAGAGATTGGATAAGAAAAGTCTCTGGCTTGCGTAAGATTTTTAGGGTGCATTTGTTTCATGATTTGAATGGGAATCGGAATCAAAATAGATTGGAATGGCCATATTCTCCGATGCATTTGGTTTGTGATTGGAATCAGAATTGGAATGACCAATTCACATTGTTGCCATTTGGTTCATTTAAAGGCAGGAATCATAATCAACCCAAAATTTCAATTTTACCCTTGAATTAAAATATTCAAAAATTAATTGTTTTCATGTATTTTTGATATATCATTTATTTGATGTAAAAACACACTTCAAGGGACTGGAAATTGAACATCATTTATAATTTGGCTTTTCTAAGGATGATAATTTTTTGTTAATTTGTTAATTCTTGTTGTGAATTTCTCTTAAATTGAAAATTTGTTTTTGTATATTAATAATTTTATATTTGTTATATTATATATTTTTTGGTCAACATTTATAGGGTACAATTAGTAATTGTTGAGCAAAATTCCAATGAAAAATGACCTAACATATGTGAAAGAGAAGTTGGAAGGATGGGTTGGCATCCATTCTTTGTTGTTAAGATCAACATTCCTTCAATATTCAAATCTTCTACTATAGTTTCAGGGACATTGGGCTTGTGCAATGTAAAATTGATGTTCCTTTATATGCTATTTATCCAAAGCACATATATATCCAAAAATATTAACATCAATACAAAATTAAATTGGGAGGAGTGAACTTGTTGAAAAGAGAAGTTAACCCTCATGGGGCCTGAAAAAAAGCACATATTTTAACATCTTTGCCTAAACTTTGTAACACATCATAAAAGGAAAAGAATAACATAGCATCCCATAAGGAAAGCAACATAGCATCCTATAAAAGGAAAATGATAGCAAAACAACCGTTAATCTATGTTATGAAGTCCTAACAAGAATACCATAAAAAAAGTAACATAGCATCCCATAAAATTGATGTCCCTCTATTAGAAGGGACATGTTGCTTTCATAACATTGGTTAACGATTATTTTGCTATATTTTTTTTTTATGGTATACTGTGTTGCTTGCTTTATGGTTATCTTTTTCCTTTCATAATGTGTTCCAAAGTTTAGATTTGCTAAGATATTAAAAATGTCCTCAATTTTTTGGTCCCATGGGGGTTAATTTCTGTTTTCACAAAGTAGCTCTTCCTCACCAATTTAATTTTGTATTGATGTTAATTTTTTTGAATATATATGTGCTTTGGATAAATAGCATTTAAAAGACATCATTTTTATATTGTACTGGCTCAATGTCCTTTACATTATAGTAGAAGATTTGGATATTGAAGGAATGTTGATCTTGACGAGAGAGAGTGGAGGCAACCTATCTTTCCAACTTCTCTTTAATGTATGTTATGTCGTCTTCCATTTGGTCAATAATTACTAATTATAATTAATAAATAGATAAAATAATAAATATAAAATTATTAATATGCAGAGAAATTTTCAATTTGAGGGATATTCACAAGAGCAATTAATAAATTGATAAAAAATTTATCATCCCCAGAGAAGCCAATTCATAAATGGTGTTCAATTTCAAGTCCCTTGATGTGTGCTTTTGATGTCATATAAGATAAATATATCAAAAATACATGAAGACGTTCAAGTTTTGGAGATTTTAGTTCTAGGGTAAAATTGAAAACTTGGGTTGATTATGGTTCTTGCCTTTCAATGAACCAAACCACAACCATGGGAAGTGGTCATTCCGTTCCGATCTAGTCACGAACCAAATGCATTGGGGAGTATGGCCATTTCGATGCTCATTTCAATTTCGATTCCGATCGTGAACCAAATGCATCCTCGGTGGCTCCACTTCTGCCTAAAGAAACATGTCTTCATCCAAAAAGGAAGTGTGTCTAGAACAGAGGAAGAAAGAGTATCTTGAAGATATTTGCACGAATAAAGATGATGAGAAGGAACATGGAAGCAGCTATTTTCTTGTGAAATAAGTCAAGAGTGGTTGCCAGGAGGGATTCTCATTTCTTATTAGATTCTGAGGTCAGAATTTGGAGATCTAAGGAACAATTGATAGAAGTTGTGATAAACTGATATAAAAAGATCTGCTATGATGGGTTTTTGCCATCTATTGAAGTGATATGTTATGTTTTACCAATTATTTTGCTTACATGTTGCAGGAATGAAGACCATAATTTGGAGCATCACTAATTGTCATATGCCACGCCAACAGGTTTATATCTATTTGTTTCCATGCATCACATGTGGATGCCACTTTGTTGTCTGATGTATTATTTTTTTTGCTTTAGGTTTCACCATCATCACATGGCACACATCAACTTGTGCAGGTCTCTCCTTCGACTAATGTGCCATCTTCACAAATGCTTAAAGGGATGAGGGAAGATGAGGTATTGGATGTTCATTTGTTTCTTGTTGCCTTTCCTCTTGTTTAGGGACCCAACTCATTTGTTTCTGATGTGAATTTTGATAGGTTCGGAAGGCCTCAGGTGTTCTGAAGAGTGGTGTTCTCTGCTTAGCTCTTTTCAAAGAAAAGGATGAGGAAAGGGAAATGTTGCAGCATTTTTCACAGATTTTAGCTATAATGGAACCCCGAGACCTTACGGACATGTTTTCATTGTGTTTGCCAGAACTCTTTGACTGCATGATAACAAACACTCAGTTGCTTCATATATTTTCTACCCTTCTACAAGCTCCTAAGGTCCTCAGACCCTTTGCAGATGTTCTGATCAATTTTCTTGTCAGCAATAAACTTGATGCTCTTAAACATCCAGATACCCCTGCAGCAAAACTTGTTTTGCAACTTTTTCGATTCTTATTTGTTGCTGCTGCAAAGGTTCCTACAGAATGTGAACGCATACTGCAGCCTCATATTCCTGTGATGATGGAAGTTTGCATGAAGAATGCTACTGAAGTTGAAAAGCCTCTTGGTTATATGCAGCTTCTTCGTAGTATGTTCCGGTCATTGAGTGGTCCGAAGTTTGATAGCCTGCTAAGAGATCTTATACCATCATTGCAACCATGTCTGAACATGTTGCTATCTATGCTTGAGGGGCCCACTGGTGAAGACATGAGGGAACTTGTTCTGGAACTTTGTTTGACATTACCTGCTCGGTTAAGTTCCTTACTTCCTCACATTCCTCGTCTTATGAAGCCTCTGGTTTTAGCTCTGAAGGGAAGTGATGACCTTGTTAATTTAGGACTTCGGACACTAGAGTTCTGGATTGACAGTCTGAATCCTGATTTCTTGGAACCTAGTATGGCAAATGTCATGTCTGAGGTCATTCTTGCTTTATGGTCTCACTTGAGGCCCCTCCCATACCCATGGGGTACGAGAGCTTTGCAACTGCTCGGTAAGTTAGGCGGCCGTAACAGGCGCTTTCTCAAAGAACCACTCACGCTTGAGTGCAAAGAGAACCCTGAACATGGACTTCGTTTGATTCTTACATTTGAGCCTTCCACCCCATTTTTGGTACCCTTGGATCGTTGCATACATCTTGCTGTAGCTGCAGTTATGCAGAACAGTGGTGGCATGGATGCATTTTACAGGAAACAGGCTCTTAAATTTCTTCGAGTATGCTTAACATCATTGCTGAATTTGCGGGGAAATGTACCAGTTGAGGGAGTGGGCCCTGATAACCTCGGAGCATTGTTTATTTCTTCTGTGGATGCTTCAAGACGCCGTACAGAAACCTCAGATATGAAGGTCAGTTTGAAGTTTCTGTTGTAACTCCTGAAATCATAGAAGTTTTATTGATTAATGTTAATTAAATTCTGCAGCTTTGTGATAAAAGAGAACACAATATTTCTTTTCATTGTGAAATTTGATTTTAAGATTTATAACTAAAAGGAAAATTATTCTATCTATCATCATTTTGTGTCCTCTTATTGCTTTTATCATGTGTTTATGATATATGGAGTCTTTTTTTTTTGGTAAACACCAGGATAGAAGTCCAATATAGTTTTTTGATTTTAGTGTTATGATTGCTTTTCTATTTCAACCATTCCTTAATTCTTGATGTCATCTTTGGCAGAGCTGCCATCTTTATGATCAGCAAATTGCTTCTGGAAAACAGCATACTTAGTAGCATTGGTATCTTACTAGTATATGGAGTTATGGACAGACAATTTGCATGCCTATGCATATGTATTCACCTCAAATTTTAAAGAAAGTAGTGAAATGGTGCTTGCCCTAGTGTTAATATCCCTCTGGTTAACAACAAGAATTCTAAGTTCGACTCTTGGATGGCACATTCTGAAAATCTGGACTTGGATAATTGTGGTATAGGTTGATCTCCCTTCCATTTTCTAAAAAGAAAAGAGATTATTAATGCATTTAAAGATTGAAAGTATGTTAATATTAATAATCATATAACTTAGATACAAAACTTGTATGGTTTTGTAAGTTTGCTCTAACAATTTGGCTTGTACTGCTAAAATGGCTAAAAAAGTTCATAATTCTGTTTCAACAATCTTTGCCAATTTAGAAATATGACCATGTTATGCAAGTAATGTTGTCTATCAACTGTAGACTTTTAGAATCCTATGGACTATGGTGTTAGTTCTTAATGGTTATATTTGATGTTAAATCAGTCTGGAGGTACTTCCATTAAGATATTGACATGATGATGACCTGTAGTCAATGACACAAACACAAACGCATGAATACATACATACATATGTATATATGCATCTATGTTTGTATTGTTGGGTTTACATTCGAACTTGCCTGTGAGATTTTTCTTTGCTTGGGCCAGTGTTATAGGTTAGATAATATTTTGTGCTACTTTCAGAAAAATATTCTAAAGACAAAGGACATGACAAGGAACGTCTTAATATTTATTATAAAAAGAAAAGACAGGAAACATGATGTATGAAATGCTGATATTAGTATCTTTTATCACATTCTAGTATCTTGCATATGTGATTTTTTTTCCCAAAGAAAGTCATGGGGTATGTGATGAAAAATATGGAGATTGAGGCTGCAAGAGAGTATGTTTAGATTTCTGTCCTTTTGGTTCGGGACATGCAATGGTGGGGGTTCAGGGTTTGGAGATCAATTGTTTCAGGCTGGACTAACGCTTTCTCATTATAAACAGTCAGATAATAGCAGCGATCTACAGTAATTCTGTAAATATATGTTGGAAAAGAAATAACAATAAAGAAGCCTCTTTCTCAATGTCCTAAGTCCATTGTTGTTGAAGCCAACATTACATTACAAATAGAGAAAAAAATGGAGAAGACAAAATGTATGCATATACATATATGTGTATATCTACATATTTACATTGTTGGAGTCTATAGGATTTTTGGAGTATGAAGCATTGTCAAAAAATGGTAATTATAATAGTTTTAGAGGGTCCCAACCT
This sequence comes from Elaeis guineensis, assembly GCF_000442705.2. Taxonomy (NCBI): domain Eukaryota; kingdom Viridiplantae; phylum Streptophyta; class Magnoliopsida; order Arecales; family Arecaceae; genus Elaeis; species Elaeis guineensis. The sequence goes on along the minus strand of NC_026006.2, from coordinate 46,070,642 downwards.
TTAGCTTATGCATGTATATACATAATATGTTTTTTTTAATTCCAGTCGCTATTTAGCCCTCACACTTTTATAATCGCCATTACATATTGGAAGCGATAATATTGTTTGCAAGCAATATATCCTATTAACAAGCCCTCATTGAACAATAACCTATCATTGTAATAGGAATAACATTGTAGGGGTGAAAGTGGAATGGATAATGTCTATCCGAATCTATTTCCGATTCAAATCAATCTAGATATAAACAGAAATTTGAAGATCCGACTAATATCCGTATCCATATTTAAGGTTTTAAATATTGGTACCGCATCCCATGCTGATTGCCGGTTGGTACGGTACGGTATGGTATCGTACTGTACCGTACCGACAATAAAAAAATCAAAAAAATCCATCCAACGGCAAAAAAAAGAAAAGAAAATCAAACTGTATCAGTGTCATACTGCACCATACCGGCCGGTACCACACCGTACCATGTGGTTCGGGTCCGTACCGAACCAACCGGTACGGTCCGATTCAGATCATTTATCGAAAAATCGGCCTGAACTGTGCCAGTTCCCCGGTACAGTATAGTATGGGGTGTACCGATCAGTTCGGGCTGGTACAGAATACCATATCTGTATCTATATTGATCAAAGAAAAATGGATATAGATATGGATAGACAACTATTCGATCTGTATCTGAATATCTGAATCTACCTATAACTCTATATGATTTTATATAGCACTTATTAATTTTTAAGAGAAATGTAAAACCATATAAATATGTTATTAACTTGATTTATTATCTATTTAGTAATATCTTTAATTCTGTAGTCATAAAGATTAATTATCCAACTTATATCCGTAATTATATCCATACTTTTGATTTTCGAATTGTATTCATATCTGTTTAAAACAAATATGGATATGAATTTTTGCATTCGAATAATATCTGTATTTGTATTCATCAGTCAAAACAAATATATATATGGATATGCTAGTATCCGATCCATAGCTGATCCAGTTTCAACCCTATACATTGTCATTTCCTGATCAAGACTTGGACTGGACTTTTTAAAATGAGATGATGTTTAACAATCCTTATAATTGCTATTCATGAGAAATGATAGTAAAATAACAAAAGAAGGGATGACCCAATTATAGTTTTAGCAATCCAGAGTCTTGGGAAGGGCAAAGTAGGGATAGACCTAACCTTTGGTAATTTTTTGCATAGAATCGCTGCCTTAGCACTTGAACCTGGGCATTATGCTTGTCAGCCTAACCCTTTTATCATTGTACCAAGCAATGGTTGAAAAAAAAAAAGAAAAACTAGGTTAGCGTGAATGTGCATGCAAAGACCTCTAAAAATATACTGCAATGCTTGCCAAATCGACCTAAACTGCCAGCCAGTGTTCATTGAATTGAACTGATGCAGAATTGGTCCGTTTGGTAGTTTGGCTTGAGACTTGGAGGAAAATGGCCAACCTGCTTTGAACTGAGTGGAATGGAATTGCTCAGCTCCACTCGATTTTGAGTGGTTTCACTTAGTTTGAGGGCTGAACTGACCTGATTATCTCCAAAAACTCCACAATTTTCACTCGATAATGCTTGCCTCGCATGGGCCTCTTGGTCACAATCATTCGTGGGGTCAGGCCCTCGCTGACAGGGTTTTTAGCTTGTTGCCTTGCCACTGTTGACACCAACAATGGCAGTGATGATAGGTACCCCTCTCTCCCCCCCCCCTCAATCCTCTCTCTCTCTCCCACTCTCGCTTTGTCTCTCCCTCCTCTCTCCCCCTGTCTCTCTCCCTTTCTTTCCTTCCCTTTCTCTCTCCCACTCTTTCTCTCCTCACTCTCTCTTCCTCTCCCTGGTTCTAGCATGCCTCGGATTGGTATAGTGCATATAGGTACTATATTGACCCCTATCTGGCCAGTACGACCCCAAATATCGGTTCGGTGAAACCAGTCAAAATGGTATGTTTTAAAATTTTAGTTATATATCACTCAAAAAATTAACGTTTTGATCATGAGCAATAATAGAATCAAATAGCCTTATTCTTCGGCCATTGATTTTTGTCATGGTGGTAAAATATAGCTATTTTAATGGCTAACTATTCCAAGAACATCTCATTTCTGTTATTATGAAAAATAATAATTTCAATGGTGGTCCGGTTATTGGGGGGACTGAAGATGAATTAGGCATTTATGCAGGTTCTTTTTCATGAAAGAATGGGCAATGAATATGGCTAACAAGGGTAACATGGTTTGATGAACACACCCCCCGCCACCCCCCACCCTACCCCCTGCACAAACCGCACCGGCGGCCGACCAAGATGGTTTTGGTGTTCAAAATGAGAAACTGGTGATGAGGAGGAGAGGGAGAAAGAGAGGAAGAGAGAGGGGGGGGGGAGAGAGAAGGAGAGGGAGAGGAAGAGAGGGCCGTTGGAGGCCGCTGGAGGGCAGCTGAACTCATTGCACCATTGCCGAGCTTGGTGAGGGAGGAGGGAAGGAAGGAGAGGGAGAGGAGGTCACAAGAAGCTTGGCTGCCCTTTGGTGGCCTCTAGCCCATGGGCCCTCTCTTCTTCCCTCCCCATCCTCTCTCTTCCTCTCCCATTCTTCTTCTGCCCTCTCTCTGTGTCAGCTTGAGCCCGGTACGGAACAGCATTGAGGTGTACCGAACCGTACAGCCGGCCGACCGGTCCAAGCTCTGGTACTAGCACAACGGACTTTGGTAGGTAGTATATAAAAGGGTAGAAATTAAAACTGCAAAAGGCAAAGGGTATTGATTGGTAGAATTGGGAAATATGTGCTACTTATTGTTTTTGGATAGGCACACTGTTGAAACCAGATTTCAGACCCACCCTTGTCCTAATGTGACTTGGATGAAGAATTTGGATAAGATAATGCATTAGGAAGGAAATTATCTTTTCTGGTTTGATACAGGTTGGAGATTTGTAAATTGATTTTGGCCAGGTGAATCATTATGATTTATGAGGGATAGTTATGGAAAAATTTTTGTTCCAATGGCCAAGGTGTAGTTTGCAGTTTAGAGATTATCTATTTGTATGATGAACCCAACCAGGAATTGCTTGGGTTATTGACTTGAATGAGGGAAATGCCAGCCCTCTAGAACCATAAACAAGTAAGAAAGTCTGTGCACCTAGGCTTGTATTACATTTACTAGGCAATAATATCTCTAAGAGATCTCCTTATCCTTGTGTGTTAACTTGATATTCGGTTTAGAAATCTAAAATGATCCCAATTGTTAACTCTTCATTACTACTGAGAAGAGTTTGAAGCTTTTCTTAAGAATATAAAATTAGCAATTCATTGGATCAGTAGGCAATTAGTGAACCTGATGAGTGATCTGTTGAGTCCAAAGATGGCTGAGACTGGTAGCAACAGTTCTCTCAACTTCCTAGATAATGTTTTTGTTTTACTTTTGATAGACTTGATGCATCCATGACTGAGTTTACCAGCTATAGCAGGCTTTGTTATGTGCTTAATATGCTTTTGGGTCCTGAATTTTCTATGCATCTAACTTTCACTGCGATCCTTTTCCCATCATATGTAATGTGACAATTGTGTGTGTCTATTGTATAGAAAACTGTTTTGCTTGTACTGGTGGTTTGTCTGCTTGAAGTAGATAGATCATCTTAAACCTTATAAGGATCTTAAGCTATTGATCTTTGCTCTATTTACTTTGTAGGATCTTCTTGACCTTGTAAGTCATTGACTATATCATCAAATAATCCTTTTTTGACAGGTTGATTTGGGTGTGAAGACAAAAACTCAACTAATGGCTGAGAAATCTGTTTTCAAGACTCTCCTGATGACCACTATTGCAGCCAGTGCAGATCCCGAGCTGCAAGATGCAAATGATGAATTTGTTATTAATGTCTGTCGTCATTTTGCGATGCTTTTTCATGTTGATTATTCTTCGGCTAGTTCTTCTGTCACGATGGGGCATCAAGTTGGTTCTGTGCTCTCATCAAGTGGTAACATGAATGCCAGAGCGAGGGGTAGCACTTCCTCTAATCTCAAGGAGTTGGATCCTCTAATTTTCTTGGATGCATTAGTAGATGTGCTTTCCAGTGAAAACCGGCTCCATGCTAAGGCCGCTCTCACTGCTTTGAATGTGTTTAATGAAACACTTCTTTTTCTTGCACGAGCAAAACATACTGGTGTCTCGAGTTCAAGGGGTGGTCCTGGGACACCAATGATGGTTTCTAGTCCATCACTGAATCCTGTATATTCACCACCTCCAAGTGTCCGAGTTCCTGTATTTGAACAACTTTTGCCTCGTCTACTCCATTGTTGTTATGGAAGTACTTGGCAAGCTCAAATTGGAGGTGTAATGGGGCTCGGGGCTTTAGTTGGCAAAGTCTCTGTTGAGACTTTATGCATTTTCCAAGTGAGAATAGTGCGTGGTCTTATATATGTTCTCAAAAGACTACCAGTGCATGCCAATAAAGAGCAGGAAGAGACAAGTCAAGTCCTTTCTCAGGTTCTCCGTGTAGTGAATAATGTAGATGAAGCAAACAATGAAGCTCGCAGGAATAGTTTTCAGGGAGTTGTTGAATTTCTTGCTATGGAGCTCTTAAACCCAAATGCATCTATCATTGTAAGAAAGAACGTGCAATCATGTTTGGCACTTCTAGCTAGCAGGACTGGTAGTGAGGTGTCTGAGTTGCTGGAACCTTTTTATCAACCTATGCTTCAGCCTCTTATAATGCGGCCATTACGGTTGAAAAATATTGAGCAACAAGTATTAACCATCGCTATCCAACTGCTAGTTAACTTCCTAATTCACAGATTTTTCCTTTTTACCTTGGAATTGTAAAGTTGGTATTATTCTTTTCTTTTACAGGTTGGTACAGTAACAGCTTTGAACTTCTGCCTTGCCTTGAGGCCGCCTCTTCTCAAGTTGACACAAGAGCTAGTCAATTTTTTGCAAGAAGCACTGCAAATTGCTGAGGCTGATGAAACGGTATGGGCCACGAAGTTAATGAATCCCAAAATGGTGACTACAGTCAACAAACTTCGGACATCGTGCATTGAACTGCTTTGTACTGCAATGGCCTGGGCTGATCTGAAGACACCAAATTATGCTGAATTGCGTGCGAAGATCATTGCGATGTTTTTTAAGTCCCTTACCTGTCGGACCCCAGAGATTGTGGCTGTGGCAAAGGAAGGGCTTCGTCAGGTTTCTAAGATTTTTTTCCTTTTTTCACTTTAATATTTTTTTATTTAAATCATGGTTTTCAAGCAAGTAACCTGGATGTACTGTGTGCTCCATATTTTAACTGTAGGATATATTATGTTTTATATACAGTTTTATCTTCTGATCATGATGTAAACTATTTAGAAGTTGCTTTTTAGGTTATTCAGCAACAAAGGATGCCAAAGGATCTTTTGCAGAGCAGCCTGAGGCCTATTTTGGTTAACTTAGCACATACGAGAAGTCTTACCATGCCGTTGCTACAAGGATTGGCCCGTTTGCTTGAACTTTTATCCAATTGGTTTAATGCCACTTTGGGCGTCAAGTTATTGGATCACTTGAAGAAATGGCTAGAACCTGAAAAGCTTGTACAAAGTTCAAAGGCCTGGAAGAATGGTGATGAGCCAAAGGTTGCAGCAGGTATTCTAGCTTGCTTAATTGATCAGTTTGCTGCTTCAGTGCTGGTTTCTGATTATGTGTATTGTCGTCTGCAGCCATGATTGAAATCTTCCATCTTCTCCCTCCAGCAGCTGGGAAGTTCCTAGATGAACTTGTGACTATAATAATTGAACTGGAAGGGGCACTTCCCCAGGGACAGTTTTATAGTGAAATCAACAGCCCTTATCGTCTTCCACTTGCCAAATTTTTAAATCGTTATGCCACAGATGCTGTAGACTATTTTCTTGCTCGATTAGGTCTTCCGAAATATTTCAGACGGTAAGCATATTATTGTATGATTAATTGATAAAGAACTCATAGATGGAAGAAACAGTAAGTTATTTGTTTTCTTCTACTCTAAACTTCTTTTTTTTCAGGTTTATGTATATTATCTGCTCAGATGCTGGTCAGCCTCTAAGAGAAGAACTTGCAAAGTCACCAACAAAAATACTCTCAAGTGCTTTTCCTCAATTTTACCAACAAGTTGAAGGATCCACGGCGCTACCTAGTTCTTCAAATGATGAAGGCCTTATTAATCCCATATCTGACAATTTTGCTGGTCCATCTCCAGTAAACTTGGGTGCATGTTCTGATGCTTACTTTCATGGACTGGAGCTTATCTCTACTTTAGTTAAATTAATGCCTGAATGGTTGCATGGTAACCGTGTTGTATTTGATACATTATTAGTTGTTTGGAAATCACCAGAAAGGATTGCTCGTTTACAAAATGAACAGGAACTAAGTTTACTGCAGGTAGGTTTTCTGATTTCCCTTTTTCCTCTTCCTCCTCCTTTTTCCTCTTTCTCTGTGTGTTGTTTCTCTGTTGGGAGTTCCTTATGTTACTTGATAATGTAATTAGACTGTTTGAGAAATTAATTGTTGTGTAGTGGAAGGGAATTGGTAGGTGATATGGCAGTCAACATAAATGTAATTGACAGGAAAATGTCCCTGCATTTGGTTAAGTATGCATTCCATTCTTCCCCATCAGATTTTTATTAAGAGTTAAACTCTTGTTTCAAGCACATTTTCGAACTCCATTTCTGATTCTGTCCAGGTTTCTCGAGTTTTCTTCCCCATCAATTCTTGTAATCAAATTGAGGTCTCCCTTCCTTTGGAGCCTTGCTATGTTAATAGGATTTTATCTAGATAAGATTATACTATTTTTATCCGCACTTCACTTGTCCTCCATTAATGCTGTCTAGATCTCTGTTTGTAAAACCCATTTTCTAGTGCAGTTGCTGTCTTGCTGACTTTTCTTATCTATATTGGGCCAGCTTTTCTGGAAGCTGTTATTAACAAGTTAGCTATAAGTAGTTTGGGATGAATTAGTAAGGAAGGACTTGATTTCACTACATCTTTCAGAAAGTTTAGCCCTAATAGAGTGGAATGGAGGAAAGAGATTCATGTAGCCAACCCCAACCAATTTGGGATTAAATGTTATTTGAGTTGAGTTGTTGTTAACAAGTTAGCTATAAATTGTGGTCTCCAAGGGAGCAAGGTTATTTGTTGAACTAACAAAATATGCTTCAATGTATTATTGTAGCATTCTTGGCTTTCACATTTAGGTGGCGTAGAAGTTTCATTTTGCAAAATTACATTAGCAACATAATCTTAAAAGCTGCAAAGAGATATTTAGGACCACTATATATCTTATTTACTTGAGATGGTCCAAGGATTAAAATATTGCTTATAATGCCTCTGTTGATTGTCAAGTAATGCTAGCATTTGGCACAATTTGATATGGGGATATGTGGGTTTGTAAAAGTAAGGTTTGCAAAACCGAGCTGAATTGCCTGATTTGGGTAATACAGAATTGAGCTGGTGTAGCAATGAGTCAGTTTGCTGGTTCGTTTCGGATCTTAGGCCAAACTTGTGTGAACTGAGCAGAATTGCCTGTTTCTGCTCGGTACTGACCCATGTTACCTGATTTCATGTAGTACCATGATTGGGAGCGAGAGAAAAGTGCCCTGTCTGGATACAGAGTATACACCATACCGTACCAAACGATATGTACAGGTACAGATTCCTGTACCAGTTTTGTGGGCCGTGTAAAACAATTTGCTATTAGAGATAATACATGCTTATTAATTTTTTCGGATATAAACCATTTTTATTTGCATCACATTGTTGTATAAAAATGTTGAAAGAAATAAATTGTTAATCAACATGTAGAAATCTGTATTCATAAACAACCTAAGATATCTTGACATTCATGAGTCATTTCTTCTATCTTTGGTTTAGATCAGCTGGTATATATGAAGTGACTGACCGGTATTTATTAGGTGACTTAAATTGTGGGTGTATCTAATATGTATTGATGATTTACCTTTTCTTCTTTTGTTTTTCCCTGAGACGGCCTTCAAAAGGAATAAGGATTCAATATAACATGAACTTTTAAATAGTAGTAGATGGACATCTGTGACTCTGATGCAATTCTTTAGTCTTCGATATTTTGATATTCGTGATACATTTCTTTGGTCTTTGGATTTGATCAACTGTATATATGAAGTGATCGAGTGATATCTGTTTGGTGACTTAAATGTGGTCTTATCTAAAATGCACAGGTGAAGGAAAGTAAGCGGCTTGTCAAATGTTTTCTTAATTATCTAAGGCATGATAAATCTGAAGTTGGTGCGCTTTTCGACATGCTATCAATTTTCTTATTCCATAGTCGTATTGACTATACTTTTCTTAAGGAATTTTATGTCATTGAGGTAAGCAATTAATTTAATTGTATGATAAGATTCATCAATTATTGTTATATTTTACTTCTTTACATCAATTTTGTCCCTCAGTGGTGCTCGTTGTTCCTTTGGGCTTCAGGTTGCTGAAGGATATGCTCCCAACTCAAAGAAGACAATTCTCTTGCACTTCTTGAATATCTTTCAGTCGAAACAATATGGACAAGATCACTTGGTTGTGGCCATGCAAATACTCATTCTTCCAATGTTAGCACACTCTTTTCAAAATGGCCAAAGTTGGGAAGTTGTCGACCCTGCTATAATAAAAACAATTGTTGAGAAACTTCTTGATCCTCCTGAAGAGGTGGTTATTTATGTGTATTTGAATGAGAAGATATTTTCCTTGACATATAACTATCTTTGAACTGTGGTTACATTTTTTAAAATAATATATTTCTGCTTCTGTTTGTAGGTGAGTGCTGAATATGATGAGCCTCTGAGAATTGAACTTTTACAGCTTGCTACACTACTTTTGAAGTATCTACAAGGTGATCTTGTTCATCATCGCAAGGAGCTTATTAAATTTGGTTGGAATCATCTCAAGCGTGAAGATAATTCTAGTAAACAGTGGGCCTTTGTCAATGTCTGTCATTTCTTAGAAGCCTATCAAGCACCTGAGAAGATTATCCTCCAGGTATTCTTCAACAAATTTATGCAAGAATAGATCTTGCATGTCGTGTAGGTTTGCAAATTTAACCAACTCTTCTGTCCTCTCGCATAAAATCATTACTATTTTCATCAAAAGCTTCCAATTTGTGGAAGAGTTCTTTAATATTGCTTTTCTATTTCTATGTTTATGTTTTTATATGTCAGGTTAAATTGGGTAACTGTAGTAAATGTGTGAAAACTAGATCTTTGGTTGGATTGGGCCTGCTGTTTCCATCTGGGATGGGTCCACTTCCTAAGATCGACAATTCATCCAATTGGTGATCAATGTTAATTTGAGACCTATGCTCAACCGATGGCTCTCATATTCAAAATGTTTGCCAATTTTCAAAAAAAAAAGAAGGAATTATCCACTACACTATAATTCTACGAGTCATTCTGCAATTTATTCACTTTTCAGCGACCGCATCAGAAATAGTTCACAAAATTCACTGATTTTGAATATAAATTGCAATAGCGTACGCCGTTCGGCTTAATTTTATGGCGAGATCTTGCAGGCATGGGTGTGCGGGGTTGATAGGAACCACATAATAACCTATAAAAAAAAAACATAGGGAAAAAAAAAAATAAAAGGCATATAGGATTTGTTTTTGGGATATGTGCAAACTGAGGCACCTCGTCCTCAGTTTCTATTGTTTGTGGTGTCTCATGTTACCCAGGGGACATCTCAATGGACTAATAACGGGAGCCAGCTTGTCCATTCCTTCCTTCCCTCAAGATTTTTGTTTTAGTATTCAAGGAATTCTCTCCGCACATTGTTTTACTAACTTTTGAAAATTTTGAAGACTGACCTTAATGTCATCCATAAAAGAATATAACTATATCTTCTTTTATATTTAGGTGTATTTATCATCATGATCATTTTCCGAACTGTTCTTTAATGCCATACTTGTGACTAGGTAGCTCTCAGCGTCAGGTGTTCTCAAAGTTTAGCCAAAATGGGTCTGATACGGGTCTAGCTGACTCATTCACACCTTTATAGCCGAGTTCGTGACATAGACACATTATCCAACTCATTGAAAAATCTTTTAGTAATTCATGATTTTTTTTCATTTAGATAAATGATCCCCAGATTATTCTGGTAGTTTAATTTTTCAGAACACCTGTGGTGTCATAAGCAGGCTGCAAGTTCATTCATTTGAGGAAAAAACTGCTGGACTCTTGGTGACATTTGCCTTGTATATAGCTTGTGGAACTAATAGAATGTTAATGGGTAATACTCAATGCACCTGAAAGCTGTTACGTTGGCTCAAAAACCTGACTAATTCTGTCTGAAAGCTAAAATGTATAGAGACTTTTAAATCAAATGGAAGCTGAAACTAGAGTCAGATCTAATTATTTCTACTAGTTTATATGATAAGACTTCTTCTCATGACTGTATACACATGCACATATGTATATATACTAAGATTCTTATGGATTTACTTGATGTAGTGATTGTTTGTATATTATATTTCACCTTTCACTGATAGATCCTAGTGTTTGTCATCCGTACCATCTGGCATAGGGCATACTGTACCATACCACTATGGCGTATTGTACCATACTGACACTGTTGTACCATACCGAACTGCGTACCGGCACTGTAATAGGATGGTATTGGTACGGGGTTTGGTATCGAGATGGGGAACCTGTATATCCTATTGCTGTATCAATGTCAAATTTCCAGGAATGAAATCTTCTCTTTGTGCAGGTATTTATTGCTCTCTTAAGAACTTGCCAACCGGAGAATAAGTTGCTGGTCAGACAGGCTCTTGATATTCTAATGCCTGCACTTCCTCGAAGACTACCTCCTGGAGAAAATCGTGTGCCGATATGGATTCGTTATACCAAGAAAATTCTTGTTGAGGAAGGTCATTCAATTCCTAATATGATTCATATTTTTCAGCTTATCGTACGCCATGCAGACCTTTTCTATAGCTGCAGAGCACAATTTGTTCCTCAGATGGTAAATTCCCTGAGCCGGTTGGGATTGCCATACAATACAACTGCTGAAAATAGACGCCTTGCCATTGAACTTGCTGGATTAGTTGTTGCCTGGGAAAGGCAAAGACAAAATGAAATGAAAGTTGTATCAGATACCGAAGGCCATAATCAGATGGATGTATTTAATCCTGGTCCTGTTGGTGGTGATTCAAAGCGCCCACCGGATGCTTCTGCATTTCCTGACGATCTGAGTAAGCGTGTGAAGATGGAACCTGGGCTGCAGTCTCTTTGTGTAATGTCACCTGGTGGAGCATCTATCCCCAATATTGAAACTCCTGGAGGATCTGTTGGACAACCTGATGAGGAGTATAAACCTAATGCTGCAATGGAAGAGATGATTATCACATTCCTCATTAGGGTGAGGCAATTTTTTAATGTTCTTTTGCATTTTCCTTGTTGAACAATTCTTAGTAAATTAACATCTTCCACCTCTTTTTCATTAGCTTAACTATTCTTGGACTTACCTGTTATTATTCTTGAGGTTACTATATTTAATTATTTAGAATGCTGTTATTATTGCAGGTCCATTGTGGGCTCACTTTCTTATGTGATATTTACTTTTTTGTTTTCTTGATGTATGAGTTTGACTCTTGAATTTCTGTTTTTCTGAGTTTGTTTTCGGTCATTCGCATGCCTTATTTCAATGGTGTATTTCTACAATAAAACATTATATAATTTTACATTAAATAAAAGTTCTTTTGAAAAAATCAGATTTTGTGTCAGAATGTTGTAATGAAGAAGATTCTTTTGCAAGTTAAGCTGAAAAGTTGCAATTATTTCTAATGTATTACTTACCTCTCATGTGATGCCATGCTTCCTCTTTCATATACCCCACTTGCTGCAATAGAATATTGTTGTCACCAAAGGTGTAATTATGTCCAGAAGGCCAAATTACTTTGAAGTCTCTCTTATCTCTTGGTCTTTCAATGTCACATGTTTTAGTACTATGATCTAATTTCTTTCATCATTGCTGTTGTTGCATGTCTATTTGAATGCTTCTTGTCACATTGTATGACATGGTTTAATTTAAAACTAGGTTTATTTGAGATGATCATGTTGGCAGTCCTTATTTATTAGATGAAACATGCGAGATATATATTCTGAAATTCAACCTTTTCCCAAATTAGCTAATTCACTTGGGAGTCTCCAGATCCTTTTTTGGTGGCCATGTAATTTATGCCATGTTTTAGTTTTCAGTAAACTCTTTCTAAACTTTGTAGTTCTCTCTCTCTCTCTCTCTCTTGAACTATAAGTCATGCTTTTAATGGATTTAAAGGGGAATACAAGGTTTGGTTTCTTGACCTGTGTGATCAGGTGCTAGGTTTGTATGGTATGGTACATGCTGTACTGATATACCAGACTGTATCTGCTAGGTATTGGTGGCCCATCAAAAGCCTTCTGGAAAAGTGGGGAGAAGCCTTGAGGATCTGGTGAGATACCCCCACAGCAGTGTAGATTGGTGGTGGGGCAGGTTTTCTAGAATAGTGGTGAGAAGGATCTGTCAATGTAGGGTGAGGGCTAAACAAAGATTGGGGGGATAACAATTATACTTGAGGAGTTGTTGTCATCAGTGGGAAGAAGGCATTGAAGTGCTGGGAGGGGACTTAAGGGTCGTCATTGAAAGGGCGAGTCATGAAGGAGTGAGAGGGGGGGAGAGAAGGGGAGATTCGAAACCCTAGCAAGGGGGAGATTGGAATCAGGGGTTGGGATGTTTTTCCCTTTTTTTGTTTTTTGGTTTGGCTGGGGTGGGGTGGATTTATATATTAGGGGAGGAGGGCAGTCAGTTCAGCCCAAAACCAGTTGGTCGCACCACCTGAAACCAGGCGGAACTGTTGGATAGGCCCTTTTCTGACCAGTTTGGCCTCTCTCCTGAATCAAAGGCTTGAACTGTCCTAGGTCTTGGCTGGGTTGGTAGGGTATGGAATGTACCACCTGGTTTGGTACGCTTAGCCAACCATGAGGGAACATTATAAGTCCATTTTCTATTTTTCTTGGTTCTTATTTTTTCCTCTCCAGTTATCATCATTCAATCTGTGGTTCATACAAGATATAAAGACAATATATATCAAACCCCCTTACCACCTAACTCTGTAATGTATGAAAGTTACTCATCTTGTTGTTATGGCTTGTATATCTTTTCTTGCTTCTTGTTCAAAACAGTCACTCTTAGCTAGGTTTGAAATGCCTACCTTGGTCACTCATGATTTGCACAAGCAGGGTTTCACGCCAGTGCCTCCTTTTTGATGTTCTCCATATTGCACCAACATTAGATGGAGTTCTCTTTCATCCCTTTCTCTAAAGTGTTCTATTACCATCTGAATTCATAAACCTTTGTAAAGTTTTAAGTTTCAGTCAAACTGCTGTGGGATTGATGTTTGGTATTCCCCATTCAAGATCTGTTTGCAAATTGAAGTATTGGCTTTGTTATGCTCTCATATGATGAAATATATTGGTTCAGATGCAAGATGTAAAACTTTTGGCTCTGTGTTGATGCTGTAGAGATTGAATATTTGGTGACTATCTATGATTGCAGTTGCTGCAATTTAATACATGCCAGACATGGCCAGCAATATTTCCTGTTCAAAAAAAATTGGCCTCCAGTGTGATAGTATGGTGGACAGCATTGTAAAAGTATTAAAATGCAGAAGTCACACTTGCAATATAATTCCTACAGTAAAATGGCTTCAATATGCAACCCATTTCAAGTTTTGTTCTTATAAGCTTTACGAATGGCATTTTAAATTTTCACCTCATCTGGAGAACAGGTTGCATTGGTGATCGAACCTAAAGATAAGGAAACTACGTCTATGTACAAGCAAGCTTTAGACCTACTTGCACAAGCTTTAGAGGTCTGGCCGAATGCCAATGTCAAGTTCAATTATCTTGAGAAGCTTCTTAGCAATCTTCCACCTCAGTCCAAAGACCCAGTGACAGCTCTTGCACAGGGCCTTGTTGTCATGACCAAGGTCTTGGAAAAGCAGCCCCGCCTGTTCGTCAGGAACAACATAAATCACATTTCTCAGGTAGGTAATCATTTCCTCTTGTTAATATTGGTGATAATAACCTTGACATGCAATTCATTCTGTAAGCTGCTATGTTGTAGATACTGGAGCCCTGTTTCAACAGTAAATTGTTGGATGCTGGAAAGTCACTCTGCTCATTATTGAAAATGGTTTTCACTGCTTTCCCTCTTGAAGCAGCTAGTCCACCACAGGATGTGAGACTATTGCATCAAAGAGTTGGAGAGCTCATACAAAAACATCTTGCTGCCGTGACAGCTCCTCAGATATCTCTCGAAATTAGCAATGCAAACTCAATGATAAGCTTTGCATTTGTTATTCTTAAAACTTTAACAGAAGTTCAGAAAAATTTTATTGATCCATTCATTGGCTTGTTGCTTCGTGTCCTTCAACGTCTAGCACGAGACATGGGATCATCTGCTGGTTCACATATCAGACAAGTATGGCATCTCTAACGTCAAGTTGTTTTATAGTAACTTTTTTCTTTCTGGTGCTGATGGCTGCTCTTTTTCTCTCATTAAACCTCAAGTTGTTTCTTTGCTTTATTTGGGTTATGTATAAAGCTTTTTGATCAGTTGTTTATATGTTAGTGAGTTATTATAGTTTGATTGTTGTCTTGTTACTAGTTCTATACAATCTAGAATAGAATTGAATGTTCAGATTGTTTTTCCTATAAACTTTTTGAAGCCATATGATATATAACTTTGGTTTTGAGTATTCTGTTTGCTTTAGTAAATTGTTATTATGTGCATTTTGTGTATTCAATTTGTGCTTTACCACATGATGAAAATGATCCATATCATTTTTGTCTTCATTTTGGAATGCAATAGTTATTTTTGTTGGAATTCTTGTTTGGTGATTAACTTGTCAGCTCAACCGATCAAGGTCTGCAATTTTGGTATGGGGTACCATATTGGTATATTATTAGTTCAGTATAGTACGATCGGTAAGGTGTGGTATGTACTTTGTATTGAGACAGCTCTTGACCCTTTTTATCTCACTTTTTATCAGTGTACCCACCCAAAACAGAGCGGTACGGGTCTGTACAGGTGGATATAGTATAATACACATCTTGGTTTTGGGCGATATGGTATTGTTCAGCTTGATAGGGATCAGCATTAACCTATTTGGGGCATGTACTGTCTTGAATGGTGTTTTTTCGTGTTGGTTCTGACTTGGTATTGGATCAGTTCACCCTGAACAAGGTCAATACAACAAACATTGGCACTGATATTAGGATCTGGTTCTTGGAAGGTTTGTAGTACAGATACCTATAGAAAATTGGTTGGATTAGTTTGGAACTGGGGGGATGTGGGGCTACCACAATCAAGATACTTAGAATATCTCCTTATTGTCTGTCTTTGTCAACTTGTAGTGCTAGTTTTGACTAAATTTGAACATTGGCTTGTGAAACAAAGTAGCATAGAAATTTCATGTGGCAATATGGAGGAAGCTTTTTGTTGCCCAGAAAGATAGCAACCCAAGAGGGGTGGGGGGTGAATTTGGTTTTTTAAAAATTTTAGCTAAATCTGAAATCTAAGCAAGTATGTGCTACAATTTAAGGTAACTTAAGTAATTGTGTGGTGTATGCTTTAAGCTACAGTGGAATTAAGATAATGAATGCAAACTAAGAAGTTAAACAATACAAGACTGAAATTTAAAAGCAAGTAAAGTAAGCACACGAAGGCACAATACAAACAACATAAATTTTATAGTGGTTCGGTGCAATCCCGCATCTAGGTCCACTTCCTAAGCTTTCCTTGGGAATTTCACTATAATCTCTCCGATTACAGCGTGCTTGTTTTAGCCGGGCTCACAAACAAATTCAGTTGGTTTTCCGAGATCACCAACCAAACTCTTACACAATTTTTTTTTCGGAATCACAATTAAACCCAGTTGGTTTTATGGGCTCCCCAACCAAAATCTTACAAGTCTAATTTCGGAATTGGATGGGCCTAATTCAAGTTTCTTTCATCCCAAAGAAACTTGTAAAGAAAACAAAGATATAAGATATAGAATTTTAGAACAAAATAAAATTGAAAAATAAACTCTTTTAGGCATGGAGAAGTTGCTGTTGGATTGCGCAAATGCTGTTTCAACTTTTCTTTTTAATACTTGAGAGGATGTGGAAGATAATGGAGATGATTGCTCTTGAAAGCCTTCTGAATTCTATGCACAAATCCCTCTCTTTTCTCTTCCTCATAGGTATTCAATGAAGTTCTCACAAATTTAAATATATATTTTTTTTAATTCCTTTTCTCTTGCTTTTCAAATGATTCTCTAGCTCTTAATAGTCTTGAAAGTTGTTGGAGAATGAGTTTTGGCCATTACAAAGCTTGAACTAGCCGTTGGAAAAGTATAAAAAACTAGCCGTTAGTGCTGTCCATGCCAGAGGTCGATCCCAATTCCTTAGGGGTCGACTCTAGCTGTCTCATGGTCGACTCCCGCTCTTTAGAGGTCGACTCGAGTTGGGATCCTTAAAATACAGCTTTCTATCTTTATTGAGAGAGTTAACTCCCACTGTTCACGAGTTGACTCGAACACGTGCTAGTCCTATTTCAACATGCCAGAGTCGACTCCTTTTCTTCTGAGGTCGACTCTTCTGAGCCACATTTGTGGAATTTCATTCTTTAAAGTGCTTTGGCTTGGCATCTTTAAGGAGATTTTTTTCATGGATGAATTCTTCAATTTAGGTATCTGGAAACTCCTATATTCATCATAGAAACACATGATTACTATCAATTATACTTAGCATTTTGGAATCATCAAAATCAATTATGAGGTCAACACCTTTGCAGTGCTAAGAACAGATCATACTATGGTATGCCCCACCCTGCATTAAGGTCTATCAAGGTATGTACCACAGTATACACTGTGTTATATCACTCTGTCTTGATAGATCATAAGTTGATACAGGGTTCTATCACAATTAGTCAATTACCATGCTTGTAAGTGAACAGCATGGCCGGCATCGTCTGCTAAAAGTAGGTTCCATTTGGCAAATGGCAATGTGGTGGAGTCCCAGTTTTTGATGTAATGTGCTACATCTAATGGTCAAATTAGAATCCAAGATAAGTCTTGAGTGTTGTTTGAGATTGCTGATGAATCTACAATAGATATTGAAAAGACATTTGCATGGTAACCTGTCTGAAGTAAATGTCTTGGTCTTTTTTATTTCTGAAGTAGCTACAATATATGTTGTTTCATGGATCAGGCATCCTGAGCAGCCTTGGACTATGATGTCCTATTTAGAACTCATGAACAAGCATTCAAAAAATATTTGTAATTCGTAGAACTGTCTCTCGGTGGTTAATATCACCACTGCAATCACCTTTTTGGCTGACCATTTAGAACCCACTTAGAACTCATCAACAATCATTCAAATATTTGTAATTTGTAGAACTCTTTCAGTGGTTAATATCACCACTGCAATTGCTTTTTTGGTTGATAACTTACAATAAAGGTTTTGTAGAAATTTGTTCATGAGATATTTATTGCATGAACTGAATAGCTTTCCTTAAGATTTTGACTTCTAAAACCAAGGCTTTTGTGTTAATAGCCCTCCTCTAGTGATGATCAGAGCACCTTGCAACTACATATGACCTATCTGCAAAGGGACCCTCAGAATGTGGAAACTGGGACACCCATGTCCTCCAAAAATAATATTAGCAAGAATCCATCCTATGTGTCTCACTTTGCAGAATTGTCGCTTCTAAAAGTGTCCTTAAAGGTGGATTTGACAGAACATATAGTCTGTTAGTTTGGTGAGTCTTTCAAGTTAAGCTGTATTGTTTTTTTATTTTATTTTATTTTATGTACTCCACAGTCAATATTACAATAGTTTGACCTTGGTCCTGCACGTGTTATTGACATTTTAAGGGATCATATCAAGAACTAGAATCTTAAATCATAACAAACATCATAATTAGCACAGATTGCTTGTGCTTATAGAGTTGCACTTTTAGTAGTCCAATGGTTGAACTTTGTGATATGTATGACATGGCATCTCTCTCTGCTGTCTCTTTCATGTGGTATGAGGCTTGTCATATTTGAATAAACAATTATTGATTTCACTTGAAATCGGATTGTCATGTATTGCTGCTGAAATGTCATTTTCAAAGGTGCAATATGCTAAGAAATTACCAAAGACTTTGACTGGTCAAAGCAACCTGCCATCATAATGAAATTACCAAAAACTTGGAGTCATTGAGTGCATGGGGTGTAGGCGCCAGGCTTCGCCGTACCGGGCCGAGCCGGACCGGTACTTTACTGGTTCGGTTCGGACATTTTTTTTGAAAAACTCCCCGAACTGCACCGAACCGCTCGGTTCGGTCCGGTTCGGCGTGAACCGAACCATGCCGACATGTCCATATGCATAAAGTGGGGAGGAGGTGGGATCGGAGACCTTTTAAATCATTGAGTCTGTTTAGAGTTCTCTGAGACTTGAGGACCCGAAGCTTATGAAGGTCTCAACGAAATCGTTGAGACCTTCGAAAAATTAGAAAAAAAGATAAAAACTCCGTCAAATTGTAGGAGTGGTTCGAGGAGAGGCTGATCTTTGGCCGGAGGTAAGATAATGTGTTATTTTTTTAGTAAATATATTTTTTTTATTTTTATTGTTAAAAATAGGATAAGAATGAGAAAGAATGAAAATAAGAGAAAATCATGCTAAAATCTTGTGATTTTGGGATGATTTAATTATATGTGATAGATCTTTGGAAGATCTACACGATGATACCAAAATTGTTAATTTTCGTTAATTATATATATTTTAAATATTTTTAAATATTTATTTATTTATTTAAAAATTAAAAAAAAATTAAATTTTAGGGAAAAAAATCAGAGTTTAGGAATCATGTTTAGAATGATTCAAGCTACTTAAATCTAATTTCAAATTTTTTTTCAAATATTTGAAATTAAAAAAATATTTTTTTAATTATTTAAATTAAAAAATTTAATTATAACATAAAAATTATATAAAAATAGTGTTATATTTTAGTTAATTTAAAAATATTATTTGAAGCATATAACATATTTATTTTGAATTTATAAGTTTTAAAATAATTATTAAAATTATTTTAAAATTATATATAATTATTTTAATTATCGTTAAACTATCGTGTTTTGTTGTACTTGTATATATTTATAAAACAAATTTAGAGCATGACGTTCGTTCACTTTAATTAATTAGCTATTTTATAGTATATATTTTTTTATATAAAAATTATTAAAAAAATAAAAAATCAGTGTTAGTTTTGAAATTGAGAATAATGTTTAGAATGATTCAAAACAATTGAAATATTTGAATCTAACTTGAGATTTTTTTGAAATTCTTTTTGTAAATATTTAAATAGTAAAAAATGTTATCAAATAAAAAATATGTAATTAGTGTTATATTACAGGTAATTCGAAATAATTAGTATTTTGTTATACCTGCAGAAATGAGTAAGAAGAAAGATCCAGAGCGTGACATCGGTTGGGATCATGGCGAGATGCTCTCGGCTCGACATCATTGGAGATGCAAATGGTGCAACACAGAGTTCAAGGGAGGAGGGGTGACTAGGTTGAAGCAGCATCTGGCTGGTGGTTATCCTGATGTGTCTGTGTCAAAAATATCCGCAAGAGGTCCGACAATTGATGAAAAAGTATTTTGCTGATTCGAAAGCAGCGAAGGAAAGGACAAAGTAGAAAAAGACCGAAGTAGACCGTCGAGCTGCAGAGCCATCTTCCTATCACTCTAAAGAGTCAGAGGAGGCTTCTGCTCCAGATGATGAGGAGGCACAGATTGAGGCTGCCATTCAGACGAGCTTGACGGATCAGTACCAGCAGGAGGAGATGGCCCGGTACAGAGCGATTCGGACCATCATGCTACGAATCAGGATCTATATCAGCGACTGGTAGGGGAGAATTCGAGTTAGGGAGGACTACCTCAGTTAGAGAGTGATGGTAGAGGGAGCAGACGCAGCATGTCTTCTTTGTTGGGAGCTTTTGACAGTAGGAGGTCCTCCAGAGATATTCTAGTAGGAGCCAGCATTCAGGATTTGGATCCACATGCTTTGCCCAGCAAGGATTCAAAGTAGCAGAGAATTGACAGTATGCTGAAAAAAGATAAGAAGAAGGATATGTGGCGAGCTATTGGATCATAGTTTAATTTCAGTCATATTCCAGCAAATGCAGCAGCCATTCCTTACTACCGATCTGCTATTTCAGCCATAGAGGCTGCCGGCCAGAATGTAGATCCTTCAGGACCTAAGGACATCTATGGTCAGCTTCTTGACAGCATTAAAGATGATCTGCAGAGATGGATTGCTTCTTACAAAAATAAATGGCTTACAGTCTAACAGTGATGTGTGATGGTTGGACAGGTCCTACTAGGCGGAGCATCATTAATTTTTTGACATACAGATGGAAAAATATTTTTTCACAAATCAATCGATACTTCAGATAAGATGCACGATGCCACATATATCTTTGGTCTGATGGAGGAGGTGATTGATTCAGTGGGTGAATAGCATGTCCTGCAGGTCATCACAGATAACGGACCACAATATAAGGCTGTCGGAGAGTTGCTGATGGAGTAGCGACCGCAGATATACTGGACCCTATGTGCTGCACATTGCATTGATCTTATATTGATGGATATCGAAAAGATTCGCAGGGTGCAGTAGGTAGTGGAGATTGTCCAGACCATTACTAGATTCATCTACAACCACACATGGGTTCTTTCATTGATGCGGACGTATATTGGGGGAGAGATCTTACGATCGGGTATCACACGGTTTGCTACCAACTACATAGCACTTGATAGTCTTCTTCAGAAGAAAACAGTCCTACGTCAGATGTTTGTCAGTGCCGAGTGGCAGGAGAGGATATGCGAGGGCCGGCACTGATGGAAGTCATATGGAGAACTTGGTGACGAGTCAGTCATTTTGGCAGCGGGCTGAAAAGATAGTGAAGGCTATCAAGCCTTTATATGAGGTGCTTCGCACCGTGGACAGCGAGAGATACCCCCAGATGGGCTTCTTATATTACATGATGGAGAGGGCAAAGAACAGATCAGTGAGAATGATCCCAAGCATGCTCAAGAATTCATTAACATTATTGAGCGCCGTTGGGACTATCAGATGGGCAGAGATTTGCATCTAGCTGGTAAGTTTGGATTCAAGAATGTTTTAAAATATTTTTTCGAAGTATGAAAATAAATTTGTGCTTAATCAGTCTTGAAATTTATCTACAGCTTATTACTTGAATCCGAGATTTCAGTATACTATTCCAGAGATAGATATGGATAGCGAGCTTCTTGCTGCTCTTCGCAATGTCATATATAAGATGGTGTCCGATTCAGAAATTGCGTCGTTATGTCTGCAAGAGGTATGCTAGTTTAAAACAGATGTAATTATTCAACTGAATTCGATTTGATATATTTATAAATAATAAATATATTGTTTCAGACGAAACAGTTTAGAGAGGGATCAGACAGTTTTGGAGTCCCATCAGCTGTCGTAAGCAAAAAGCAGATGAATCCAGGTAAATTACATATCAATAATGAGCAATGTAGATTGATATGTAATTTTACTTCATAATATCATCAAATTTGATATGTAATTTTGCTTTTGTAGCTGAATGGTGGATTCATTTTGGAACGTCAGCAGAAAATTTGAGACATATGGCTGTTCGTATTCTTTTTCAGACGGTCTCTGCTAGTGGCTGTGAACGTAATTGATCCACTTTCGCCTTTATCCACAGGAAACAGAGAAATCGTCTGATACAAAAATGTCTTGACGATCTTGTATATGTTCACTACAATCTGAGGTTGAGGCTAAAATGTATTCAGGAAGAAGTTCAGTTGAAGTACACTGATCCGACGTTGGATGATTATGCCGACGAGGATGACGATCCAATCATCGAATGGCTTGCAGGTCAGCAGCAGGAGCCAGAGCTTGATGAGCCAGGATCCTCTCCACGACCAGCCAGTGTGGTGGCGAGGGAGATCAGGGTGGATCCAGGGCAATGGACAGAAAAAACTATTCCACATAGGGTTCCAGTTGATCAGCCAGTCTGAGGGGACACAAAGGACTCATTCATCACATTACTCGCTATCCGATACATCTTCCCAGAGATTCGAGCGACAGATGTATAGACGATCCTCCCGACAGCTAGCAAGAAGGCATCCATCCTCCCAATCACAGAAAACTCAGTCACAGAGGGGCATAAAGGGGGAAAGGAAAAGTCAGTTTACGTGCACCACTCTCGAGAGTACAGGAGCTATCTGGTTCAGATACGGACACCAGGGAGAGTGATGATGATACCGGTAGTAGTAGCCATGGATCTGATGATCAGGGAGGAACTGGAGGACAGGAGACTATCGTTTATGAGACAGCCACAGGGTGATATTCGATTCACCGGTGAGTCTCAGTTTACGCATGTCACACAGGATAGGGATCATGGTGGACGAGTCGGTAGAGATCGTGGGGAGCCGATTTCATATAAACGACGGGCTCCTAGAGCTCGTCCAGCACATAATGCAGCTGCGGACGATCTTGCACGTGGAGTAGGGTCCATGGATGTATCTGGATCATCCTCGCATTATGGATCCTATTATCCACAGTCACCTTATGATCCATATGCATATGGTGCATCCGAGGCATCATCTTCTAGTGGTTACTATCCTATGCAGCCTGGAGCATCTTACGGATCAGATTTTGCTACTGGCATATTTGGATGGGCTCCTCCACAGTCGTACCATCTCGAGGACACTTCTCAGAGTCAGAATTTTAGCGAGAGATCTGAGATGTCTTGCAATTCAGAGAGGATGCCTTATGGGATGATGAATATTCGAGAGTACGGTGCAGTTTGGCTAGAGGGTTGGACTGATGTTCCTTCAGACTGTTAATGATCCAGACATCTATGAGCGTCACAGACAGGGTTCGCCGTACGGCCCGATACGAGGCGTACCGAGCCGGACTGGTACTTTACTGATCCGATTCGGACTTTTTTTCGAAAAACTCCCCGAACCGCATCGAACCACTCGGTTCGGTCCGGCTCGTTTCCATACTGCCCAAAATCGGACGATATGGATCGGTTCGGTATGGTTCGGTGTGAACCGAACTGTGTCGACATGTCCATATGAATAAAGTGGGGAGGGGAGTGGGATCGGAGATTTTTTAAATCATTGAGCCTGTTTAGAGTTCTCTGAGAAGTCTCAGAGAACTCCCGAGGATCCGAAGCTTATGAAGGTCTCAACGAAACCGTTGAGACCTTCGAAAAATTAGAAAAAAAAAATTTCGTCAAATTGTAGGAGTGGTTCGAGGAGAGGCTGATCTTTGGTCGGAGGTAAGATAATGTGTTATTTTCTTAGTAAATATTTTTTTTTATTTTTATTGTTAAAAATAGGATAAAAATGAGAAAGAATGAAAATAAGAGAAAATCATGCCAAAATCTTATGATTTTGGGATGATTTAATTATATGTGATAGATCTTTGGAAGATCTATACGATGACACCAAAATTATTAATTTTCGTTAATTATATATTTTTTAAATATTTTTAAATATTTATTTATTTAAAAATTAAAAAAAATTAAATTTTAGGAAAAAAATCAGAGTTTGGAAATCATGTTTAGAATGATTCAAGCTACTTAAATCTAATTTCAAATTTCAACCTAATCAGTATTTGGGAGTTCTCTGAGACTTCTTAGAGAACTCTATACAGGCTCAATAATTTAAAAGGTCTCCGACCCCATCCCCCTCCCCCCTTCCCCCTCCTCACTTTATGCATATGGGTATGTCGGCACGGTTCGGTTTACGCCGAACCAGACCGAACCGATCCATATCGTCCGGTTTTGGGCAGTATGGAAACGAACCAGACCAAATCGAGCGGTTCGGTGCGATTCGGAGAGTTTTTCGAAAAAAAGATCCGAACCGAACCGATAAAGTATCGGTCCGGCTCGGTACGCCTCGTACCGGGCGATTCGGCCCGGTACGGCTAACCTTGTCTGTGACGCTCGTAGATGTCTGGATCACTAACATAGTTTGAAGGGACATCAGTCCAACCCTCTAGCCAAGCTGCATCGTACTCTCGAATATTCATCATCTCATAAGGCATCCTCTCTGGATTGTAAGACATCTCAGACCTCTCGCTAAAATTTTGACTCTGAGAAGTATCCTCAAGATGGTACGATTGTGGAGGAGCCCATCCAAATATGCCAGTAGCAAAATCTGATCCGTAAGATGCTCCAGGCTGCATAGGATAGTAACCACTAGAAGATGCCTCGGATGCACCATATGCATATGGATCATAAGGTGACTGTGGATAATAGGATCCATAATGCGAGGATGATCCAGATACATCCATGGATCCTACTCCACGTGCAAGATCGTCCGCAGCTGCATCATGTGCTGGACGAGCTCTAGTCCGTCGTCTATATGAAATAGGCTCCCCACGTCTCTACTGACTCGTCCACCATGATCTCTATCCTGTGTGACTTGCGTAAATTGACTCACCGGTGAATCGAATATCATCCTGTGGCTGTCTCATAAACGATGGTTTTCTGTCCTCCAGTTTCTCCCTGATCATCAGATCCATGGCTTCTACTACCAGTATCATCATCACTCTCCCTGGTGTCCGTATCTGAACCAGATAGCTCCTGTACTCTCGAGAGTGGTGCACGTACAACTATCTTTTTCTTTCCCCCCTTGTGCCTCTCTGTGATTGAGTTTCCTGTGATTGGGAGGATGGATGTCTTCTTGCTGGCTGTCGGGAGGATCATCTATACATCTGTCGCTCGAATCTCTGGAAAGATATATCGGATAGCGAGTCATGTGATGAATGAGTCCCTTGTGTCCTCTTAGACTGTGGCTGATCAGCTGGAACCCTATGTGGAATATTTTTTTCTGCCCATTGCCCTGGATCCACCCTGATCTCCCTCGCCACCACACTGGCTAATCGTGGAGGGGATCCTGGCTCATCAAGCTCTGGCTCTTGCTGCTGACCTGCAAGCCATCCGATGATCGGATCGTCATCCTCGTCGGCATAATCATCCAGCATCGGATCAGTGTACTTTAACTGAACTTCCTCCTAAATACATTTTAGCCTCAACCTCAGATTGTAGTGAACGTATACAAGATCGTCGAGGCATTTTTGTGTCAGACGATTTTTCTGTTTGCTGTGGATAAAGGCGAAAGTGGACCAATTACGCCCACAGCCACTAGCAGAGACCGTCTGAGAAAGAATACGAACAGTTATATGTCTCAATTTTTTGCTGACATTCCAAAATGAATCCACCATTCAGCTACAAAAGCAAAATTACATATCAAATTTGATGATATTATTAAGCAAAATTACATATCAATCTACATTGCTCATTATTGATATGTAATTTACCTGGATTCATCTATTTTTTGCTTATGACAGCTGATGGGACTCCAAAACTGTCTGATCCCTCTCTAAACTGTTTCATCTGAAATAAAATATATTTATTATTTATAAATATATCAGATCGAATTTAGTTGAATAATTATATCTGTTTTAATCTAGCATACCTCTTGCAGACACAACGACGCGATTTTTGGATCGGGCACCATCTTATATATGACATTGCGAAGCGCAGCAAGAAGTTCGCTATCCATATCTATCTCCGGAATAGTATACTGAAATCTCGGATTCAAGTAATAAGCTGCAGATAAATTTCAAGACTGATTAAGCATAATTTTATTTTCATGCTTCGAAAAAATATTTTAAAATATTCTTGATTCCAAACTTACCAGCTAGATGCAAATCTCTGTCCATCCGATAGTCCCAACGGCGCTCAATAATGTTAATGAATTCTTGAGCATGCTTGGGATCATTCTCACTGATCTGTTTCTTTGCCCTCTCCATCATGTAATATAGGAAGCCCATCTGGGGTATCTCTCGCTGTCCACGGCATGAAGCACCTCATATAAAGGCTTGATAGCCTTCACTATCTTTTCAGCCCGCTGCCAAAATGACTGACTCGTCACCAAGTTCTCCACATGACTTCCATCAGTGCCGGCCCTCGCATATCTGCTCTCCTGCTGCTCGACACTGACAAACATCTGACGTAGGGCTGTTTTCTTCTGAAGAAGACTATCAAGTGCTATGTAGTTGGTAGCAAATCGTGTGATACCCGATCGTAAGATCTCTCCCCCAGTATACGTCCGCATCAATGAAAGAACCCATGTGTGGTTGTAGATGAATCTAGTAATGGTCTGGGCAATCTCCACTACCTGCTGCACCCTACGAACTTTCCGATATCCATCAATATAAGATCAATGCAATGTGCAGCACATGGGGTCCAGTATATCTGCGGTCGCTGCTTCATCAGCAACTCCCCGGCAGTCTTATATTGTGGTCTGTTATCTGTGATAACCTGCACGACATGCTGCTCACCCACTGAATCAATCACCTCCTCTATCAGACCAAGGATATATGTGGCATCGTGCATCTTATCTGAAGCATCGATTGATTTGTGAAATAATATTTTTCCATCACAGTATGTCAAAAAATTAATGATGCTCCGCCTAGTAGGACCTGTCCAACCATCACACATCACTGTTAGACCGTATGTAGGCCATTTATTTTTGTAAGAAGCAATCCATCTCTGCAGATCCTCCTTATTGCTGTCAAGAAGCTGACCATAGATGTCCTTAGGTCCTGGAAGATCTACACCTTGGCCGGCAGCCTCTATGGCTGAAATAGCAGATCGGTAGTAAGGACTGGCTGCTGCATTTGCTGGAATATGGCTGAAATGAAATCATGATCCAATAGCTCGTCACATATCTTTCTTCTTATCTTTTTTCAGCATACTGTCAATTCTCTGCTGCTTTGAATCCTCGTTGGGCAAAGCATGTGGATCCAAATTTTGAATGCTGGCTTCTGCTGGAATATCTCTAGAGGACCTCTTCCTACTGTCAAAAGCTCCCAATAAAGAAGACATGCTGCGTCTGCTCCCTCTACCACCAGGCTCTCTGACTGAGGTAGTTTTCAACTCGAATTCTCCCCTACCAGTCGCTGATCCAGATCTTGATTTGTAGCATGATGGTCCGAATCGCTCTCTGTACTGGGTCATCTCCTCCTGCTGGTACTGATCCGCCAAGCTCGCCTGAATGACAGCCTCAATCTGTGCCTTATCATCTGGAGCAGAAGCCTCCTCTGACTTTCTAGAGTGATAAGGTGGCTCTGCAGCTCGACGGTCTACTTCGGTCTTTTTCTGCTTTGTCCTTTCTTTCACTGCTTTCGAATCAGTAAAGTGCTTTTTCATCAATTATCGGACCTCTTGCGGATATTTCCGATATATGGACACATCAGGATAACCACCAGTCAGATGCTGCTTCAACCTAGTCACCCCTCCTTTGAACTTTGTGTTGCACCATTCGCATCTCCAATGATGCCGAGTCGAGAGCATCTCGCCATGATCCCAACTGATGTCACGCTCTGAATCTTTTTTCTTACTCATTTCTGCAGGTATAACAAAATACTAATTATTTCGAATTACCTGTAATATAACACTAATTACATATATTTTTTATTTGATAATATTTTTTACTATTTAAATATTTACAAAAAGAATTTCAAAAAAATCTCAAGTTAGATTCAAATATTTCAATTGTTTTGAATCATTCTAAACATTATTCTCAATTTCAAAACTAACACTAATTTTTTTTTAATTTTTTAATAATTTTTATATAAATAAATATATACTATAAAATAGCTGATTAATTAAAGTGAACGAACGTCATGCTCTAAATTTTTTTCTTATAAATATATGCAAGTACAACAAAACACGATAGTTTAACGATAATTATATATAATTTTAAAATAATTTTAATAATTATTTTAAAACTTATAAATTCAAAATAAATATGTTATATGCTTCAAATATTAACTAAAATATAACACTATTTTTATATATTTTTTATTTTATAATTAAATTTTTTAATCTAAATAATTAAAAAAATAATTTTTTAATTTCAGATATTTGAAAAAAAATTTGAAATTAGATTTAAGTAGCTTGAATCATTCTAAACATGATTTCCAAACTCTGATTTTTTTTCCTAAAATTTAATTTTTTTAATTTTTAAATAAAAAATATTTAAAAATATTTAAAAAATATATAATTAACGAAAATTAACAATTTTGATGTCATCGTGTAGATCTTCCAAAGATCTATCACATATAATTAAATCATCCCAAAATCACAAGATTTTGGCATGATTTTATCTTATTTTCATTCTTTCTCGTTCTTATCCTATTTTTAACAAAAAAAAAAAAAAAATATTTACTAAGAAAATAACACATTATCTTACCTCCGGCCAAAGATCAGCCTCTCCTCGAACCACTCCTATAATTTGACGGAGTTTTTTTTTTTTTTCTAATTTTTCGGAGGTCTCAATGGTTTCGTTGAGACCTTCATAAGCTTCGGGTCCTCAGGAGTTCTCTGAGACTTCTCAGAGAACTCTAAACAGGCTCAATGATTTAAAAGGTCTCCGACCCCACCCCCCTCCCCCCTCCCCCCTCCCCACTTTATGCATATGGGCATGTTGGCACGGTTCAGTTCACGTCGAATCGGATCGAACCGATCCATACCATCCGGTTTTGGACGGTATGGAAAGGAACCGGACCGAACCGAGCGGTTCGGTGCGGTTCGGGGAGTTTTTTGAAAAAAAGGTCCGAACCGGACTGGTAAAGTACCGGTCCGGCTCGATACGCCTCGTACCGGGCGGTTCGGCCCGGTACGGCGAACCCTGGTACCCTTTAAAAGGATGTCAACTTGATCTTCTGTGGTCACTAACTTGCATAATTTCATTTCTAGCAGTTGTAGTAGCACGAGCATCTTGGGATTGTTTTAATTTTTCTAATATGTGGATGAAAATTCTATGGATGACATGTATATATGTTGCTGTATGCAACAAATTGCTCTTTAAGATGCATAAGTTGTATGACTGAAAAAAGATGCATGCTGTTCAGACACATGGTTGGTATATTGTCTTGTTTCATAATGGGAAAATGCTTATGTAATTTGTGACATCAGAATTTCATCTTTTGGGATTTAGAATTTAGAGGGTGGACCTTGGCACAGTGATAAGGAAACAGCCTCTCCATGCTCCACTGTGACCCAAATGTCACGGGTTTGAAATAAGGAAACAGCCTTTCTGCATGTGGGGGTAAGGCTGTGTACATCTGGCCCTCCCCAAATCCCATAGTGTTGGGACCGTTGTGCATTAGGTTGCACATTTTTTGGAATTTAGCATTTAAAACAGTTCTGAATTCCACTAAGGTTGTGGTCAAGCTTCATGTTACAGAAGCTAAATAATGTATGAATGAAAAAGTAGCTTCAGATCTATTTATCCTGTATCCTGTACTTAAATTAAAAAGGCATATTTACAATTTTCAGTTTTATAAGTAAACTACTTGGTTGCTAATAACTGTGTACACCCCTTACAAGTCCGATCTCTCTCTCTCTCTCTCTCTCTCTCTCCCCCCCCCCTTCTCCTCTCGCTAAAGGGTGTTGTGATCCTGTGTTGTCTTTTTTAAACTATTTTTAGGTGCTAACATAAAAATAATCCTGGTGCTTATGTTCATCTTTAAATATGGTTTGCCAATGTTGCTGAACTGGAAAAAGAAATTAATGCCAATAGTTATTTTAATCATAGGTACTTTTTGCATGAAAAATTTTAATTCCCTTTCTTAGAACATTAATATAATGACTTTCTTGCAAATGATTGGAGTTTTGTGTGTGTTTTATCTGTGTAGAATGAGGGGTTTATATTTTATGTCTAGGTTTATTAGGAGTTTTGTTTGAAAAACATTGCTGTGGATGTGAAAGAGTTCTAACGGATTCCAAACTAGTTGCATGTGCCTAAGTTAGAAGTGTATGTTCATATTTAAGTTAACAATTCTCAGTGTATTTGTGTTTTAGGAGATCCATCACTACCACCAGTGCCACCATTACCCCTTTAACTGCTGCTACAAATCTACCACCACCACCACCACCACCACCACCTCTACGGCTGAACCACCAATGCAACAGCCGATGCTGCTGCTACTACCGCTAGTCACGATCACCACCATCTTGACTGCCAGTACCACCAGTCATGAGTCATGACAAGTTGACAACCACTTTTCCCACCATCAATACCCCTATTTCACCGACACTGTCGAAGCTACTTTTGTCACAACTCTAACCCCTACAATATGCACCCACGACCACCACCACCAACACAGCTGCCAATACCATGACAACCTCATGTGTTGTTACTGCTGCCATCACCGCATTCACTACCTGCCATCATTGCCACCTTCATCACCGCCACTACCTTTCCCACGATCAGTGCCATTGCCATCACTGCTAGTCTTTGGTGCCACAACAGCCCTTTCTGGTGCTAGTAGCACCGCCTCCAAATGTGTTTCATGGCATATTTGACATTGCTTAAGAAAGCACTTTTACAGCTTATGCAAATACACTGGTGGAGCAGAAAAGGAGAACAAAAAGTTTTTGTGTTATTTTCTAATGCTTAATAAATTGTGTGCCACATTAAAGCAAAAATCAAAACGTCACTTGTCAGAGACACATGAAAAGCTAAATTTTGGGCTTATGTTTATATGGAGCATCTACCTTTTTTCTTTTTTTCAAGTGAAAGTAATGAATTTGTCTCTATTTAAGAGCGGACATATTGGATGTAGAAATGGATCAGGTAGCCTGTATTATAATTGGATCCAATCCAAATCCAGAACATTATTGTATGAGTCATGTGCTGATTCTTGATTTAAACCAAATTTATAAAAAGTTAGATTCATTCAAGAATCCCAAAGTTAGATCTATAACTGTTGAGTCAGATAGACTTAAGAATTGTTTCCATGTTATTTGTAAACACGAAACAGATATTTCTCTTCAAAGCACTTCTTCTGAAGTGTTTCATGAAGAATCCTTTTGAAAAGCAAAAGCAATGCTGCACATGCCTTTATATTTTTTTTCTGATTTAAGAAAAAAGCGGCTGTGGTTATGGAACATGTTTCTGCTTTCAAAAGATTAGAAACAAAGTTAAAAGAATTATAAACATGTATAAGAAACAAAAACAGAAGATTTGCGGAAATGCCAAACGCAAGATTGGCAAATTTGTGTCATTATAAGTCAACCATAATGGTAACTATAGATATTTCTTTTGCAGTATAATACCATCTGCTAGAATCTTCATCTGTCATTTTGATTTTTAATCACCATTCTTCTATATAATGAGGTTATATTATAATATTATAAGTGAGCTATTATTTTCTTTCTTAGTCTTATCATCCTATATGTGTTGCTTATTTGTGACCTTATTTCCAGGGACAGAGGACAGACCTGGATGCAGCAGTAAGTTCACGAGCAATCACCGACTCTGCTTCAGTCATCTCTAATATGAAATGTGCTCTACAGCTTATTAGTGAAAGGGTCATGCATTCAACTGAGTGGAAACGATTAATGGGTCAAATACTGCATGCACTGCTTTCAGAAAAAGGTACAGATCCCAGTGTGCTCTTATGCATACTTGATGCAATAAAGGTTTGGATTGAGGATGACTATAGGCATGCTTCATCTGGTGCTTCAAGTGCTGCTCTTACTCAGAAGGAGATAGTATCCTATATGCAGAAGCTGTCTTTAGTTGAGAGGAAGAACTTCTCCCCTGCAGCACTAGAAGAATGGGATGAGAAATTTTTACAACTTCTTTATGGGCTCTGTGCGGATTCAAGCAAGTAAGCAATAACTGACATTTACTGATGTGAGTCTTTTCAGGATGATTTTCTTTTGTCTGACAATTTTGATGGTTGGCAGATATCCTCTACCGCTTCGTCAAGAAGTGTTCCAAAAGGTAGAAAGGCAATTCATGCTTGGATTAAGAGCAAAAGATCCAGAAGTTAGACAACGGTTTTTCTTGCTTTATCATGAGTCCCTTGGGAAAACGCTGTACACAAGACTCCAATTCATCATCCAAATTCAAGACTGGGAAGCTGTAGGCGATGTTTTCTGGCTGAAACAGGGCCTTGACCTTCTATTGGCTGTCTTAGTGGAGAATGAACCAATCATGCTTGCCCCAAATTCTGCACGCGTACCACCACTAATGGCATCAGGGTCCTTTCCGGACCATCCTGTACTACAGCAGCAGGTATCTGATGCACCAGATTGTTGTGATGGTGTTTCCATCACATTTGATGCCCTTGTGGCTAGACATGCCCAATTTTTGACTGAGATGAGCAAACTTCAGGTCAGTTTGCTTTCATGGCGGCATGAAATTTTTATCCTTTTATTCAGCATTTTTAGGGTATAATTTTGCACTTTATCATTTCTATCTTGCAGGTGCAAGATCTTGTGATTCCCCTAAGGGAACTAGCCTATGCGGATGCTAATGTGGCATATCATATGTGGGTGTTAGTCTTCCCAATCGTCTGGGTTACTTTACATAAAGAAGAACAAGTTGCACTTGCCAAGCCAATGATATCTCTTTTGTCAAAGGATTACCACAAAAAACAGCAGGGTAGCAGACCTAATGTTGTCCAAGCACTTCTTGAAGGGCTTCATTTGAGCCACCCTCAACCTCGGATGCCAAGTGAGCTCATTAAATATATTGGGAAGACTTACAATGCTTGGCACATTTCACTAGCTCTGCTAGAGAGTCATGTCATGTTGCTTATGAATGAAGCAAAATGTTCTGAATCACTAGCTGAGCTCTATCGACTTCTCAATGAAGAAGACATGAGGTGTGGATTGTGGAAGAGAAGGTCAATTACTGCAGAAACAAGAGCTGGACTATCACTTGTTCAGCATGGTTACTGGCAGCGTGCTCAAAGCCTCTTTTATCAAGCGATGATCAAGGCAACACAGGGTACTTATAACAACACAGTTCCAAAGGCTGAAATGTGTCTTTGGGAAGAACAGTGGCTTCATTGTGCTAGCCAGTTAAGTCAGTGGGATGTCCTGGCAGATTTTGGCAAGAGTGTAGAGAATTATGAAATTCTTCTTGACTGTCTTTGGAAGGTTCCTGATTGGTCTTATTTGAAGGACAATGTAATTCCAAAGGCTCAGGTAGAGGACACACCAAAGTTGCGTTTGGTGCAAGCGTTCTCCGCTCTTCATGATAGGAATGCTAATGGTGTTGGGGAAGCTGAAAACAATGTGGCCAAAGGTGTTGAACTTGCATTAGAACATTGGTGGCAACTGCCTGAGATGTCCGTCCAGTCTCGAACACCACTTTTACAGCAGTTCCAACAAGTAGTCGAGGTACAAGAATCTGCAAGAATACTTGTGGACATTGCAAATGGAAACAAGCAACCTTCAGGGAATTCAGGTACCAATGGTCATAACATGTTTGCAGAACTCAAGGATATCCTTGAGACGTGGAGACTACGGACTCCAAATGAATGGGATAATATGTCTGTCTGGTATGATCTACTCCAGTGGAGGAATGAGATGTACAATGTTGTGATAGACGCATTTAAGGACTTTGCTCAAACCAACCCCCAACTTCATCATCTTGGCTATCGAGACAAAGCTTGGAATGTGAATAAGCTTGCTCACATAGCCCGTAAGCAAGGCCTTTACGATGTTTGTGTAACAATACTTGACAAGATGTATGGCCATTCTACCATGGAAGTGCAGGTGATAGTTTTATATAAGAATTCTTATTTTTCTTTTGCATTTTTCAGCTTCTCAAAGATTTGATGTGAGAACGAACTTGTTGACCATCTACTTGCAGGAAGCATTCGTGAAGATAAGAGAACAAGCAAAAGCTTATCTGGAAATGAAAGGAGAACTGACCAGTGGCCTTAATCTGACAAACAACACTAATCTTGAATATTTTCCTGTAAAACATAAAGCAGAAATATTTCGTCTCAAAGGTGACTTCTTACTTAAGATGAATGACTGTGAGAATGCCAATCTTCAATATTCGAATGCCATAAACCTTTTCAAACATTTGCCCAAGGGATGGATAAGTTGGGGAAACTATTGTGATATGGTAATTGTCACATTCTTTCCTTTAAGCATTAATCATCTGCACATATTGGAAGAAAATCATCTTAATGTTTATGGGCTTTTTTGCAGATTTATAAAGAAACACATGAGGATCTATGGTTAGAATATGCTGTGAGCTGCTTCTTTCAAGGGATCAAGTATGGTGTTTCGAACTCCAGGAGCCATCTAGCTCGAGTTCTTTATCATCTTAGCTTTGATACGCCAAATGAAACTGTGGGAAGAACATTGGTGAAATATCTGGACCAGTTGCCTCATTGGGTTTGGCTTCCTTGGATACCACAGCTACTGCTCTCCCTGCAAAGAAGAGAAGCACCACACTGCAAGCTAGTTTTATTGAAAATTGCCCAAGTATATCCACAGGTATATAACATTTCAAGGATATCATGGTCAGGTAGAAGTAGCATTTGTTATGTCTATTAATTTTCTTTCATGCACCTAAAACATTGGAAAATATTGTGCAGGCTTTGTATTACTGGCTTCGTACGTATCTAATGGAACGCCGTGATGTTGCTAATAAATCTGAACTTGGTAGAAATATAGCATTGGCTCAGCAGCGCATGCAACAAGCTGTTTCAGGGAATACTGCTGGTTCCTATAATTTGTCTGATGGAAATGCAAGAGGCCCCAGTCATGTTGGAAGTACATCAGAAAGTCAGGTCCATCAAGGCTCCCAGTCAGGTGGTGTTGGTGGTTCCCACGATGGGACAAATTCTCAAGGACAGGAACCTGAAAGGTCCTCAACAATTGAAGGGGGTGTAAGTACTGGACATGACCAACCTCCACAAAGTTCAACTGTCACAGAAGGCGGCCAGATTGGATTAAGGCGTAATGCTGGGCTTGGTTGGCTAGCATCTGCTGCTAGTGCATTTGATGCTGCAAAGGAGATAATGGAGGCTCTTAGGAACAAACATCCTAATTTGGCTAGTGAACTTGAGGTAAGAAATAACATAGCAAGTGTCTTGTCTTGTTTCCTTTTGATTTTGTTTCAGTCATTAGCCTAACATTCCTTGCACCTCCTG
The DNA here is from genome assembly GCF_000442705.2 of Elaeis guineensis. Lineage (NCBI taxonomy): Eukaryota > Viridiplantae > Streptophyta > Magnoliopsida > Arecales > Arecaceae > Elaeis > Elaeis guineensis. The sequence goes on along the minus strand of NC_026006.2, from coordinate 46,035,548 downwards.
GTTTTGTCTGAGCGGGTAGTTTCAAATCTTTGGGAATGCCAATAGAATAATGTTTTATCCTCTTATCAACATGTCTAGCTTCAAAATAATTTTTAGTAGTTTGCTCTAAGGATTCAGATCCTAGTGAGACGTTTCGTAGGACACTGGGGCGGGGTACCATTCCATGTGTCGGGATAGGGCCGTCCTGTTAGCATCCCAGTGTCTTGATTGGGATGCCTTGGGACATCCTTTGTCCTAAGTGTCGTGACGGGGTGGGATGGTGGCGCATAACATTCCATGGAAAAATTGGGACAGTCTCGTCCCATGGGATTTAAAACTTTGGTTTGTTCTTTTTGCCATTAAAAGTCCGTATGGCATCAACCTTCTATTATTTTAAATTTGGGCATGGGACTGATATTTACCATGTTATGCTGCCAGTGATTTTTGGTTGCTGTGACTATTTTAGCTAGCAATGTTTTTGTAAAATACCTTATAGGTGACTATTTTCATAATGTTGGATGTATTATTTCAGAAAGCAAGATAATAAATGAAGACATTACCAGAAAAAAATTAAAAGAGGTGACTGGAAAGAAAAATGTACTTCTAACAATGGGCTCTTTCACTTTCCGAGGAAGGTAGGATGTACAAAATTCTTTCAAATCTTTGCAGGGCATAACTTGAATGTGTTTGCTCATATGCGGGTCACATCACAAGATTCGGTAGTTTCATAAAAATGAGATGCCTTTGCATCAGTTTTGCTTGGTTCAGAGATGTTGAAGATAAAGAAGGATGATTGAGGGGTAAATAACTTCAACAACATAAGTGGTACAAGGAAATGCCTCTCATCTGTGAAACCATTGAAAATGTGCTTACATAGCGATACTGACAATTTTGTCTTGTTTATTGCCAACATTATTTAGGAATATCAATGTCCATTCAGATTTTCATTCTTTTTCTTTTCCATCTTATCTTCACACAACTGTTTTTAGCAAAGAAGCATCATCATTCAACCCCATATTTCCAGAACTCTTGCTACTTGTAGCAGGAGTTTGTTTCATGCAGAAGTGGCCCGGGATCAACACTTGGAGGGCTTTACTGATAACTTATAATTCTTGTTAGTGTAGTCCAGAAGTATGACGTTTCACGTTATACCCAAATTTATCCTGTCTGTTTTAAATGGAGAAAGCACATCAAGAGTGTTTTGAAGTGCAAAACGTACTGGTTTTAAATGTAAGAAATGCAGTCATTTGTTGGCTGATTAGAACATGTTCCAAAAAATGGCTTTTAGTAACTGGATGAGAAGTATAGCTAACAAATTGTCATGATTTTGATATGCGGTTATTCACTGAGCCAGGCAGGTTTGGAGGACTACTTGTCAATACTTGTTTTTCTTTCCTAATAATTCATGGCCTTCTGATTTTTTTTTTTCTCCAGGTTTTACTATCTGAAATTGGATCAAGATTTGTTACTCTTCCTGAAGAGCGACTTTTGGCTGTGGTTAATGCATTGCTGCATCGTTGCTACAAATATCCAACAGCCACTACAGGCGAGGTTCCCCCATCTTTGAAAAAGGAACTCTCGGGTGTTTGCAGAGCTTGCTTTTCAGCAGATGCTGTAAACAAGCATGTTGATTTTGTACGAGAATATAAACATGACTTTGAGCGTGCTCTTGACCCAGAGAGCACAGCAACTTTTCCAGCCACTCTCGCTGAATTGACAGAACGGTTGAAGCACTGGAAAAATGTTCTCCAGAGCAATGTCGAAGATAGATTTCCTGCTGTCTTAAAACTTGAAGAAGAGAGTAAAGTGTTGCGTGATTTTCATGTTGTTGATGTGGAAGTTCCAGGGCAGTATTTCACTGACCAGGTTGGTTTGAACTTGCTATAATCAGCACTAATATTCAGCTTTTTGTTGGTCATTCTTGTTGTGAGTTGAAAATTTAAAATACTATCTGTTTGTGTTTTAAAGGTGCATTAATTCAAGTTGCAATTTGTTTCTCCAGGAAGTGGCACCCGATCATACAATAAAGTTGGACAGAGTTGGATCCGATATTCCAATTGTGCGGAGGCATGGTAGCAGTTTCCGGCGTCTGACCCTCATAGGTTCGGATGGTTCCCAACGCCATTTCATTGTCCAAACGTCATTGACTCCGAATGCTAGGAGTGATGAACGTATGCTTCAACTCTTCCGTGTACTCAACAAAATGTTTGATAAGCACAAGGAATCAAGGAGGCGCCATCTATCTATCCATACTCCGATAATAATACCTGTTTGGTCACAGGTGCCTTTCCACTTCATGTTTATTATCACAGTCAACATTCCATCTCTTTTTTTCTATATATTCTTTTTTTTTTAGGAATTATGTTATAAAAGTGACTGTAATTTTTCAGGTACGAATGGTGGAGGATGACTTGATGTATAGCACATTTCTTGAGGTCTATGAGATCAATTGTGCACGGCACAATCGAGAAGCCGATATGCCCATCACCCTTTTCAAGGAACAACTCAATCAAGCCATCTCAGGACAGGTCTCACCTGAAGCTGTACTGGAACTGCGTCTGCAGGCATATAATGAAATAACCAAAAACGTGGTTAATGACAACATTTTCTCCCAGTACATGTACAAGACTCTCCCAAGTGGGAACCATCTCTGGACTTTCAAGAAACAATTTGCCATCCATCTTGCACTTTCCTGTTTCATGTCATACATGTTGCAGATTGGGGGCAGGTCCCCAAATAAGATTCTTTTTGCTAAGAACACAGGGAAGATATTCCAAACTGATTTTCATCCAGGTATTTTTTTTTTTTTTGAATAAAAAAATCATGCAAATGATTGGTACTTGTACACCTCTCTCTAAAGGCTTATTGCTTTAATTTTTCATGCAGCTTATGATGCCAATGGAATGATTGAGTTTAATGAACCAGTTCCCTTTAGGCTGACTCGGAACATGCAAGCTTTCTTCTCCCATTTTGGTGTGGAAGGTCTTATTGTATCTGCCATGTGTGCTGCTGCACAGTCTATAATTTCACCCAAAGTGAGTTTTTATGTCCACTTGAATAATTGTTGGATAGCAATGAAAGTTGGAAATTAATGCAATCTGGTCCATTAAGTAAAATTAGTATCATGGTACAGAAACTAAACACAGAGCATGGATTATTTTCCCCAATTTTAACTTTCCCAACCATTTTTTATTCCTCTCATTAACTTTCCCCATATTTTTTTTTTATTCCTCTCAATAACTTTATTTAAAGGGATTGCACTCTCCCCAGAATTCAGTAGCTACATGCAACTTTCCTGTAACTAGAGATCACTCAGATGTCAATGGTGCATTCATCTAAGTGATAAATGAAATGTCGGTCCAGTTAGGAAGTGGTAAGTGATACAGAAATTCTACTTCAATACTAGCTAATGCTGCCTGCTTTTTTTTTGGTTTCAAAATTGATTATTGACTATTATTTTTTTTTTCCCCCTACCGGCATATTCTTGTTCTAGTATTTCATCTAGTGACTTGGAACTAGGACAATCCAAAGTTTGTAGGGGAGACTTAAGTTATTTTTTTCATGAAAATAAAATACTCAAGATTGACTCACCTAATGGAAAAGAATAAAAGCACGAAAGTTAAAAATCATAGTTAAATGGTAAGTTCTGGAATGTTGGGTTATGTATGTCATTTTCCATATCAGACATGTTAATTGGTTAATGGTTCTTTTGTCTATTAAATTGCCCTGCCACAATATGTCTCAAGTGCGTGTATTTGTTTTTTCCAGCAAAGCCAGCACATATGGCATCATCTAGCCATGTTCTTTCGAGATGAGCTGCTATCTTGGTCGTGGAGGAGGCCACTTGGGAATCCTTCAGCACCTGTAGTTGGTGGGGTCAATCCTATGGACTTTCAGCAGAAGGTGACAACTAATGTCGATCATGTCATAGGACGTATTAGAGGAATAGCTCCACAGAATTTCTCAGAAGAGGTAAGCATTTTTATGCCCTAAATTGCTACATTTATTACATTTCAGAGTATTTACAATTGCACAGTAGGAACTGGATTGCCACATAGGCGCCCTATGAAAAGATCAAATATCAGGAATTCTAATCTATGCAAGAGAACAAAGATTCTAGCTAATCAATCCTAACTGGCAAGAGGAAGTCGAAATTGAATGTTGATGGACTTAGTCCCCCAATGGCTGAAATGGTTCAGGGTTTAGGATTTCTTGGAAGAGGGTGCCATCATGCCATAGGTTGTACTGTAGGGATAGCCCCAGTGTTTCTCAGAAGAGGTAAGCATTTTGATTACATTTGAGAATATTTGTAATTGCTTCGTAGGAACTGGATTACCTTATAGGTGCCTTCTGAAATCATTAAATATACAAAAATTCTACATCAAAAGGTAAAATATAAGGGTTCTAATTTATACAACATGGAATAGAGATTCCAGCTAATCAATCCGAAGTTTCCTGCAAGTGGCAGTGGATTGGAGTTCGAACGCTGATGGACCTAGTCCCCTAATACCTGCTAGTAGAGTATGGTTTTCTTAGATGAAATTTGAAGACCTTGATTTTGATTCTGTGAACGGTTCATTGAGTTATATTGTTGTCTGCACACACTCTGCAGCATTTGAACTGTATCTGTACAAGGTTCTTATGCATCATGACATTGGGATTCACTTTTGCTAATTAATTAAAAAAAAATCCTTATAGCTCAACGGGTTTTCTGGTTTTGTTGATTCCATAAAAATCTTGTGTTGTGATCGAGTTTGGCTGAATGAAGCAGCTTGTGAATGTGCCACCATGATCAGCTTTTATTCCTTCCACTTTCAGCAACGACTGATATGATTCATTTTTCAGGAGGAGAACACCACTGACCCCCCGCAGTCAGTACAACGAGGTGTGACGGATCTGGTTGAAGCAGCCTTGGCCCCCAGGAGCTTGTGCATGATGGATCCAACATGGCACCCCTGGTTCTAGCTGTACGGAGTTCTTGAAAGAAAGAAATCTTGGCAGTGCCGTTGATCGGCAGGAGAGCAATGCTTTTCTGTATTGTACGTGAAATGAGTAGGCTAGTGAGTTATATTATCCAGGTTAATTTAAAATATGGTTGTGTTGCTGTCCCTTGCCATGTCTTCCGTTTCCTTGTAATGTTCGTAATTGCACATCATCTGTAAAATCAACATGATGAATATATATATATAATTATATAATAACAACTAAACAACACCTTACCCACCTCAAAATTGTCTACATCCTCCTCCAAAATAAATAGATGAATAGTGTAAATTAGATTCTCTGCTCTTGTTCTTTTTGTTTGTTAATAAGCTTCCATCGCTGCCTTGGGGCACTGGGAGCAGATGGCAGGGTCTTGTGCTTGCCGGCCCTGAGTGGGCCGGGGGCATCGGCTGGTGGGGATCGCCGCCTCGGCGGGCTGATCTCCACTTCAGTCAAATAGTTGTGCTGTGAAAACAGCAGCAGCATTCCTGGCCCCCCGCCACCCCCAGCAAATCAATTTTTATTCAATACGAGTGCCCATCGCTGGTTATGACACAAATCCACCACTGGGTCCCCATCTCCGGCTTCCTGCGCGCCTGCAAAGCGAGGAGGTCTACAGGATTTAGAATTGCCAATGTTTTCTCTGGAATGGAAAAATACAGAAACTGATGGTAAGTACAGAAGAAATAGGCTGCTAATGCAGCCGATGGCGGCAACGTGTTGTTCCATCATGCTGCTTGCTCTTCTTCTGGACGACGATGGGGGGGGGGGGGGAATGGGGGCTGGGGATTTTTGTTGGCTTTTTGGTGGAATAGGGTGAGAGAGTGGAAGGTGGGGAAGATCTGCTTGTTTATTATGATTTTGGCTGGGAGAAAGAAGGCGAGTACTTTTATCACTCATTTAAAAAATAAATCAGTCATTTAAAAAATAAATCAGATGTACGTTTGGTTCGTGATCAGAATCAAAATGAAATAATTTTTTATATATTTGATTTGTGATCGAAATTAAAATTAAAAATGAAATAGAAAGGGAGAATAGGATTTGGAGAGATTGGGGCATTTACATTCTTTTCCAGAAGAATGGCATGAGATTCTGCCGGAATGGAAGTCACATCAGTGCCCTCGTCTAGAACACCTATGTAATATCACATGGGGATGTGCTCATATGGTTTGGTCCACTCTATTCTTTATGCATGAGTGACATGCACATGAACGAGGTGTCGAAATCAAAACATGAGGTAACGGGAATGGGATGGGATTCAAAGGGTTGATGTGCATCATCAGATATAAGAGTATCATCACCATTGTTTTTCTTTTTATTTACGAAAATTTTGATCATTGCCACAGTGAAGACAAAGTTTTTACTATTTTTGGTTTTTGGTTTCTTTCCTGACACGGGAGCTTTAAGAGAAGTTGAGTCACTTGAGGGTATGTTTGATCGCAAAGAAATATATGAAAAAATTTGAAAAAAAAAAAAAAGCATTTTCTATAATGAGAAAGCTATCCCAAAAATTAGTTATAAACGTTGCCAGTTATTAGTTGCCTCGTGAAAGAAACAAATGGAGAATTAGATTATCAAGAAAAATAATATTTTAAATATTTTTTTTTGTATGCAAACATATAACTTCCGTTGGTATTGATATGTCAACATATAACCTCCACTGTTATTGATATATCAATATATAACTCCATTGGTAGGATATTGATATACCAGTGCATAATCTTCAGTGCGTCTCTACTGGCAGGATATCGATACACCAATGCATAAATTTTACTAGCGGGGTATTGATATACCAGCATACAATCTCTCTTGATAAGGTATCGATATAGCAACGCATAATCATCACTAGTAGGGTATCAATATATCCGTGCACAACTCTCACTAAAGTATCAATGTACCAGTGCATAACCCTGACTAAAATGTATTAGTACATAATCCCCACTTATAAGATTTTGATACATAGGTTGTGAGTTAAAATGTATCTCGATTCAAATCTCTTTTTTCATAAATCAATTTCATATTTCAATTGAACCACGTGGAATCAAAATCAATTGATCATAATTCTATAACAAGATCAATACATTCAATAATGCATCAACAATATCCTATATAAGATAAATTCGATAAATAAATATCATGCTTCATATTTTTAAATCACAAATAATATGACTCAAAATTCAATGATGTAGATACTATATATTTTGTTGATAAATCTAGAAAATGGTCACATTACTTACACTTCAATAAATCTAAATAATTTCTAAAAATTCTTTCAAAATTTTTAGTTAATAGGTCATATTACTGCTTGACATTTTCTTGTTAAGATGACTATACCTGTCACGCCCCCGATCCGAGATTGTGAATCGAGGGTCATGGCAATCACCGCATACTCATACAAAACTCTTCCCATAAGCATGCAAGGCATCTTATTATATTATCCTAAAACAACAGCGGAATAATTAGTCAATAATTTAAATCCAAAATATAACGACCTAAATTTTTTCTTTAATGTCTCAATAAATTCAACAATGATTCATAGTCCTTACATCAAATTTAATAAGACTTTCAACCGAAAATAAAAGTATAAAAATTCTGCTGCTGATCACTCTTCCATTCATATCTTGTATCATCTTAATTCCTCAACATCTATAAAAATAGTAAAATAAGAGGTAATGAGCCAGACAGCCCAGTAAGCAATGATCACTTCTCAATAGATTTCATCAGGCATTTAAGTAAATAATCATTTATAGAAAATAAACATATAGAGTTCATCAATTCGAAATCAATTTCAATTATGCAACATAATTCATGCCAAATTCATTTCTTTTTCGAAAATTCATGTTTCTTTCGAGATTTCAATTTCTTTCGTTCTTAAATTCTTTTCGTCAACTATGAGCTATGATCACATTTTTCCTGTGGCAGGATCATAACACCGCGTATCTTCTTGCGGTGAGCTGCGAATCATCTGGCAGCAAAGTCCTTCAGAACCGCTGGTCTCTCTGGCGATTTGTCGCTGGTCTCGCTGGCAACGTAAACCCTCAGGACAAATCAATTGTCAATGTATATGCCCCAATTGGTAGGGTCCTTTACATAGTCAGGTTGTCAATTTATAATGTTTCTTATATCATAATTCTTCATAAATCATATTTCATATTCTAATTTCGATAATAAAACATATGATCATGTAGTATCGAAATCAATCAATATAATGCATCATGGAATCAATATGTTCAATCATGCTTCATCATAACATTTCAAATAAGATATTTTCATAACAAAATACCATTCATCCAATTCATGCATCGTTTCACAGATCATGTCAGAAAAATATATTATAATTTGTCGATAAATCTAGAAAAAATGAAACATTACTTACCTCGAATGCATTCCAATAAATCTACATAATTATATAAATTTTCTTTCAAAAAATTTTGTTCGTAGATCATATCGCGATATCCCATGATCAAACATCCACAATCCTATACAGAATCAATTTCAATAATTAGAAAGAATACGAATACCATATTTCAACGGTTTAGATTGGGTCCGATCATCTAATTTCATCTAATCAAAATCTAATTAGGACCTAAACGATCCAAAGTTTGACTATCAGATCAAATCGGATTCGAAGTGATAGGACCGAGGTTTCTTCATCGATTTCATAAAATCAAGTGGAGAGAGAAAATCAGAGGAGAGAGAATTCATGAGGTACAATTCGAATTGATCAGGTGACACATCCAACATTACGATTGGTCCAATAGTTTGATTGGTGAAATCAACATGATTAAATCAAGTCATGGCTAGATCGGGATCATGGATGATCAAATCTAAAGATTCATGGTCTGATCAAGGTGGGTGCCAGTATGCTGTTTGACAATCATGGATCAGGGTTCTTCATTAGAATCAGATCAGGACTATTAAATAAAATTTCTTCATTCACTAACCTTTTTAGAGAGAGAATCAATCAAGAGAGAGAATATTTTAGAGAGAGAAAATTCTAGAGAGAGAAAAATCATCTTGAATTCTTCAGACAATATGATTCAACAAATCCGATCGATCAGCTCAAATCATGCTAAAATTATCATATGGATAATTCAATAAAATCATGGAAAATAGAATCTTAAAAATACTTGATCTAATCAAAGTGGGTGTTGGTGTACCGTCCGATGATCACAGATCAAAAATTTATCATTATGATCATTTAAATTCATCATCATTCTTCTCAAAATTTTAAAAATCTTAAGAGAGAGAAATAACCTAGAAGGAAGATTTCAGAGAGAGAAAGTCTAATTCTAGAGAGAGAAAATACTAGTTCAGGCTGAAGAAAGAGAGGGAAGAGGGAGAAACTCTCTTTCTCATATTTTATTATTTATATCAATATTTATTAATTAATTTATTTTATTTTTTTTCTTTTTTTCTTTCTTTTTTTTTCTTTTTCTTCACGAAAGAGAGAGGAGAGAAAATCCTATTTATTATTATTATTTATTATTATTTTAATTTTCTTCTTCTTTTATTTTTTTTTCCTTTTCCTTTTCTTTTTTTTTCTTTTCTTTTCCTTCAACTTTTCTTTTTCTTTTCTTTTTCTTTTCCTTCTTCTTCTTCTTTTTCTTTTCTTCTTCTCGGGCTTGCTTTGACCGAAACAGGGGATCTTAAATCCCCTCATTGGAGTTCCGACCGGCGGCGCAGCCGGCGTGGGGCAGCTGTCGGCAGGAGGGGGGCCAAACCGATGGTCGGCGGTGACCACCGACGTCGGAAATCAAAGAAAAATGGACAAAAATAGAGGTTCTTCCGCAACAAAATCCGACGACTCCAGTCACCGACGAGCGTGCACACCGGCACGGGAAGGAAAAGGGAGAAGAGAGGAAGGGGAGGAGGCTTACCTCCGACGCCGACGAGGCTTTTCCGACGAGCAATTGGACGGGCACAGAGACGGGTCTCCGCGGTGATTTTTCGATGATTGCCGCCGACTGGATCTCAGGTCTTTGGTGGAAGGGAGAGAGGAGGGATCTCCTCCTTAAATAGAGCCAGAGGGGGCTCTTTTCTGACTCCGATTGGGAGCTGGTGAGAGGAGGAAGAAGACTCCCTTTGGGAGTTCTTCTCCTTTATTTTTCTTTTTCTTTTTTTTTTCATTTGGGCTTTGTGGGCTGAGTTTGTTACATGGGCCGGGCTGGACTATCACATTCTTCCCCTCTAAAAAAAATTTTGTCCTCGAAATTTTTCTTCCTTGAGCCTTCATATTTCTTTACATGAATCTCATCCACAAATATTTCAATATTCTAATTCTTGATATAAAATTCATTCTTAAATCATTTCATAAGAAAAAAGTCAATACATCAATATCGATCTGAAACGGAACCATTCATTTTTTTTTATCTATCAAGACCAACATCTCAAAGATTTTTAATATTTCAAGATTTTGAAATTATGATCTCATTTCTTATAAAAATCATGTTCAATATCTCACGACTCGAATTAAAATTAAATCAATCTCTTGTAAGTAGAAGAAAATTAATGTCTCTATTCTTGCATAAGAACTTCATTCATCATCATCATTCATTTTTTTTTAAATATTATCCACTCTTAATTTCAACCCATCATAAGATAGGAAAAACATACTTATGTGAATCATATGATGACATCCCAATCAATCAAAATTCAAAAATATTTTCTCTTATTCATACTTTCAAAGGTTGAAGATTTATCATTTCAATCTCATTTTCGAACTTTTGATATTTTAATTCTCGATATAACTTCATCATTAAGTCATTTCATAAAGATCAATATCACCATTGTTGATTAAATCAATATCACTATTTCTAGTCATCGAAATTTTCTTACTCAAACCCTCAAACTCTTAAATATTCTAATTCTTGAAGCAAATTTTATCATTAAGTCATTCCATAATAAAAATCAATAACTCAAAAATTGATCTAAATCAAAACTATATTTTTCTTATAATCAAAATCAATATCTCTATTCTAAGTAAGTATATCAATTTTTTTTATCTAAACATTAACAACTCTTAATTAATCGATTCATTATCAAATTAAATTATAAATAACTTCAATCCATCTTTTGTAGAATAATCATCAATATTAATAGATAACCTCAATCTTTTCTATTCAGTCAGAGAAATAATAATGATCAAAAGAGTCCAAACTTCAAATTTTATTATATCCTGGAGATAAATATTTGAGTATAATAATCTAAGATCGAAATTATTATTCGATAAACAATCTCAAATTCTTCCTAATAAATAGAGAATTATAAAATTTAATTCTAGGATAACAAAAATTTATATCTAAATATTCTAAATCTAAAATCAAAAATCAAGGGTCCACTCATCCTAAAATTAGGATGCTAAAAATTTTTGTAGCATAGTAGGTGGAAGCACTACTTTTAAAAATCACATTAGGATATCTAAAATAATTCAAAATTTTAAAATATTATTCTTTCTAATATCAATAAATTTCTTGTATCAAACCATATCATCTATCATAATTCTTTAACTCAAAGGGTCAACATTCCTGACTTACTCAAAGTAATCCAGATTACCATACTTCTGCTGCGCACTCTGATCTAATAATCAAAATTTCTTAGCTTCACCAAAAAAAATTTTGATTAAATTATTTCTTTATCTTATTAATAAAAAAGATCTAAAATTTTAAATTTCAATTGAAGTCAAAGATTAACTTTCGATTCTCATTCATACTTTTACTGGTATACAATAATCTTGATTAACCCTTGAGTCCAATATCATATTTAAATCATCATATAGATTTACTATAATCAATATGAATCAAATCTTAATTCTCATATAAATTCAATTCGATAATTTTCAAACCAAAAATCCTTATAAGTCAAATTAATGAAGAAAAAATCCTTCGATGCTCCATCAAATTTGGATATAATCAGAATATATAAGAATTTCAAATCATTATTTTTTTTTCTAAAATTTCTATCATCAGGATCTTCAATATCTATCAAATATCTTTTCATAACAATCATACAAGCTTCAAAAAAATCAAATCTCCATTTAATAGTAGATTCAATTAGGGACCTCGTTAACAAAAGCAAAGGAACTCCATATCAATTCCTAAATCCAAAATTTCTAAATTATAAATTCACATGGATCCCTTAATCTGAAATAAATATAAATCAGATCTTTTATCTTAATCTAAAGATATCAATTTTTTTATTAACAACCTCAACAATAATATCAAAAAATCTCTTGATCAACTTAGATACGAAATCTTTAAATTGAAATTTCATACACATCATGTAGTCTCTAAGAGACATAATAAGATCTATTATCTAGATCTAAAGATGATGATTAAAGATTCCAGTACGATGAATATTCTACAACCTCATAATCGATTTTATCAATAAGAAATATGTTTCTTTGTAATATTCTCAAATATGCATTCATCATAATATGTCACTTTATATCTGATCCACATACCAAGTTCAATTTCGATAAATATTCCAATCAAGCATCATAAAAGATTTTTCTTAGTCCATCCTGGAATAATATTTTATCATCAAATCTTTATCTTGCCAATAATAGTCAACTTCTCAACTAAAAGTAATATCATAGTATTATTCTCATATCGAATTTGAACTTACGATTCACTTGAATAATCAATGATCAAATTAATAACCATAATACACAATAAAATTTTATGTCAATCTTTTTGTGATTACTTTCGATCAAGATCTAACTAATCATATCATGAACTATAGATTATCCATCATATCCCAAACTTCATATGTCATAATCTCTTGCGATCTTTTTATACATAATCTCAATGTTTAATCAAAATTTATAAATATTTCTCCCACTACAATCATCAAAGATCTACACTATAATGTCCCTAGTGTCTATCTACTTACACCAATTCTATATCTGATTCTATGTTTCATAATTTACCCACTTATGCTCTGATACCATATTAATTATCATGCCCTCGATCCGAGATTATGAATCGAGGGTCATGGCAACCGCCGCATACTCATAGAAAACTCTTCCCATAAGCATGCAAGGCATCTTATCATATTATCCTAAAACAACAGCGAAATAATTAGTCAATAATTTAAATCTAAAATATAACGATCTAAATTTTTTCTTTAATGTCTCAATAAATTCAACAATAATTCATAGTCCTTACATCAAATTCAATAAGACTTTCAACCGAAAATAAAAGTATAAAGATTCTGCTGCTAATCACTCTTCCATTCATATCTTGTATCATCTTAATTCCTCAACATCTGTAAAAACAGTAAAATAGGAGGTAATGAGCTAGACAGCCCAGTAAGCAATGATCACTTCTCAACAGATTTCATTAGGCATTTAAGTAAATAATCATTTATAAAAAATAAGCATATAGAGTTCATCAATTCGAAATCAATTTTCATTATGCAACATAATTCATGCCAAATTCATTTTTTTTCGAAAATTCAAGTTTCTTTCGAGATTTCAATTTCTTTTATTCTTAAATTCTTTTCGTCAACCATGAGCTATGACCATATTTTTTCTGTGGCAGGATCATAACACCGCGTATCTTCTTGCGGTGAGCTGTGAATCATCTGGCAGCAAAGTCCTTCGGAACTGCTGGTCTCTCTGGCGGTTTGTCACTGGTCTCGCTGGCGACATAAACCTTCAGGACAAATCAATTGCCAATGTATATGCCCCCATTAGCAGGGTCCTTTACATAGTCAGGTTATCAATTCATAATATTTCTTATATCATAATTCTTCATAAATCATATTTCATATTCTAATTTCAATAATAAAACATATAATCATGTAGTATCGAAATCAATCAATATAATACATCATGGAATTAATATGTTCAATCATGCTTCATCATAACATTTCAAATAAGATATTTTCATAACAAAATACCATTCATCCAATTCATGCATCGTTTCACAGATCATGTCAGAAAAATATATTATAATTTATCGATAAATCTAAAAAAAGTGAAACATTACTTACCTCGAATGCATTCCAATAAATCCACATAATTCTATAAATTTTTTTCTAAAAAATTTTGTTTGTAGATCATATCGCGATATCCCATGATCAAACATCCACAATCCTATACAGAATCAATTTCAATAATTAAAAAGAATACGAATACCATATTTCAATAGTTTAGATTGGGTCCGGTCATCTAATTTCATCTAATCAAAATCTAATTAGGATCTAAACGATCCAAAGTTTGACTATCAGATCAAATCGGATTCGAAGTGATAGGATCAAGATTTCTTCATCGATTTCATAAAATCAAGTGGAGAGAGAAAATCAGAGGAGAGAGAATTTATGAGGTACAATTCGAATTGATCAGGTGACACAATCCAACATTACGATTGGTCCAATATTTCGATTGGTAAAATCAACATGATCAAATCAAGTCATGGTTAGATCGAGATCATGGATGATCAAATCTAAAGATTCATGGTCTGATCAAGGTTGGTGCCAGTACGTTGTTTGACAATCATGGATCAGGGTTCTTCATTAGAATCAGATCAGGACTATTAAAAAAAATTTCTTCATTCACTAACCTTTTTAGAGAGAGAATCAATCAAGAGAGAGAATATTTTAGAGAGAGAAAATTTTAGAGAGAGAAAACTCATCTTGAATTTTTCAGACAATATGATTCAACAAATCCGATCGATCAGCTCAAATCATGGTAAAATTATCATGTGGATAATTCAATAAAATTATGAAAAATAGAATCTTAAAAATATCTAATCTGATCAAAGTAGGTGTCGGCGTACCGTCCGACGATCACAGATCAAAAATTCATCATTATGATCATTTAAATTTATCATCATTCTTCTCAAAATTCTAGAAATCTTAGGAGAGAGAAATAACCTAGAAGGAAGATTTCAGAGAGAGAAAGTAGAGAGAGAAAGTCCAATTCTAGAGAGAGAAACTACTAGTTCAGGCTGAAGAAAGAGAGGAAAGAGAGAGAAACTCTTTTTTTCATATTTTATTATTTATATCATTATTTATTAATTAATTTATTTTATTTTTCTTTCTTCTTTTCTTTTTTTTTCTTTTTCTTCACGAAAGAGAGAGGAGAGAAAATCCTATTTATTATTATTATATTATTATTATTTTATTTTTCTTTTCTTTTTCTTTTTTTTTCTTTTCTTTTCCTTCTTCTTTTCTTTTTCTTTTCTTTTTCTTTTCCTTCTTCTTCTTTTTCTTTTCTTCTTCCCGAGCTTGCTTTGACCGAAACAGGAGATCTTAAATCCCCTCATTGGAGTTCTGACCGGCGGCGCAGCCGGTGTGGGGCGGCCGTCGGCAGGAGGGGGGCCAAACCGGTGGTCGGCGGTGCCCACCGGCGTCGGAAATCAAAGAAAAATGGGCAAAAATAGAGGTTCTTACGCAACAAAATCCGACGACTCTGGTCGTCGACGAGTGTGCACACCGGCACGGGAAGGAAAAGGGAGAAGAGAGGAAGGGGAGGAGGCTTACCTCCGACGCCGGCGAGGCTATTCCGGCAAGCAATTGGACGGGCACAGGGACGGGTCTCCACAATGATTTTCCGACGATTGCCGCCGACTGGATCTCAGGTCTTTGGTGGAAGGAAGAGAGGAGGGATCTTCTTCTTAAATAGAGCCAGAGGGGGCTCTTTTCTGACTCCGATTGGGAGCCGGCGAGAGGAGGAAGAAGACTCCCTTAGGGAGTTCTTTTCCTCTGTTTTTCTTTTTTTTTTTTTCATTTGGGCTTTGTGGGCTGAGTTTGTTGCATGGGCCGGGCCGGGCTATCACAATACCCCTGTATAAGATCCAATCCAATAATTAGATTCAATCAAGAAAGACATGATTGACGGATAATCGCATCCAATAATCTTGATTGGTTCGATTAAAATTAGACTAAGACAGATGGTTCAATATAGGTCAAAGATGATCAAATCTATTGGTATCTGACAAGAGTCGGTTTGATTAAGATAATTTCATCAAATTATGACTGAACTAGTATACGATGGATGATTCAATAAAAATTATGGATGATCAAATTTAGTAGTATCCGATCTAACTAAGGTAGGTGCTAGCATATTGCTTAGTAACCATGGTTCAGGATCCCTTCATCAGTGTCGATCAAACTTATTGAAAAAATGATCATTTACTGGATCAAACAATGGAGAGAGAAATAATTTAGAGAGAGAAACTAGAAAGAAAAGTAGAAAAAGCAAGCAAACAAAGAGAGGAGGGAGAGAATCTCTCTCCTATTCTTTTTTTTTCTTTTCTTTTCTTTTCTTCTTTTTTTTCCTTTTTTTCTCTGTCCATTTTCTTGGTGAAATGGACTTATATTCTTCTTCTTCCCTAGAGAGAGGATGGCTCATGGCCAGCATAGTTGTAGTTGGAGCCATGGTGATGCAGCTGGAGGTCATCCAATCGGCAACTGACGGCAATAGCCGATGCCGGAAAATCATGAAACCTAATGAAAAACAAGGAAAATAACGGGGCTCAGCCTTCTAAAAGAAGTTTGGCAATGGTCAGCCGAAATCATGACTTAACAGCCAAGGAATAGGAAGAAAGATTGCTAACCTGTTATCTAGCTTTCCGGCAATGCTTGGGATGTAGTGGTGGTAGGAAATGTTGGGTTGCAAGCTTCGATATTATTGACGCAATTCCTATCCAATGTCGGATCTTCGGAAGGGCTCTTAAATAGAGCGGAAACCCCAGCCTTTCTAATCCCTCTCGGTGTTGATCTTCTCTCCAATGAGTTCGGGAGTAAGAAGACTCAGTTTAGGAGTCTTCTTCATCATATATATATATATATATATATTGAGCCATGCTTTAAAAGTCATGTTCTCTCTTTTGGGCCACCTTTTGGTGGCTGGGCTAGTCAAGTGGACTAGGTCTAGTTTGGTAGCTATAGCCTATTTTGGATTGAGGTATTACATGCTTTGGTAATAAGATAAAATTTTGGATTATGGATCCTAGCAATGGACATATGAAAATGTGGGTTTTTCAATACATGGAAAGAGCCTTTATCTCTTATACTAGAAGTTCAACATGGCAATACCTAGCCTGAAGATCTCTCACACTCACATAAACACAAGTTACATAATATCTAAACTGTGACATTAATTAGTCGTGAGGAGGAAAAAAAAAAAACTAATGAACAACCATAAACTCCTGTTTCTCAAATCCCATGTGGCCATTCTAGGCATCAATTTTTTTAATGCTGCAAGACCAAGGTACAAAACTTGAATTTCAGATTTTCATGATACACCGGCCAAGACCGAGAAAAATCTTGACTAACAATATTCAATCAAGCCAGATATTCGAGCATAATCGGAGCATTCGGTGGCTAAGGAGTGAAACTTCACCAGCCCAATGAAAAATTTCTTCATCTGACCAAGCCAAATGCTCCATTTGAATAATTCTAGCCATGAGACAAAAGACTTCCTCTAGCTGATGACACAAAGGTTGTCACCAAAATGGGGCCATTCTTTGTCGTGGTACTGATCCACACAGGGGATAAAAAGTTAACAACCTTTTAGAGCTTTTTCTTTGTTGGGTTCTGCCCATGTAGGGCCCAATATTTAATGGGTCACGCAAGGGTTTGAGAGCGCTCTCTTTTTTGCTCTCTCGTTCTCTGTCTCCATACACGCACGCGACCCGGACGCCACCGCCTGAGAGAAAAATTTTTTTTTTTGACTATGATCTTTTATCTCCAATCGGAACGGTGATTCAACTCCGATTGGCCCAAAAATTTGCAAACATATTTCCTGCATATGGTTCTCCACATCCAACGGTTTGATTGTTGTCGGATACTTATTAACCTAAATTTTTATTTGACTTTAGATTATGAGATTTTCAGAGTTGCTGTTTGTTGTGGATTTGATGATCTATGGTCTATGTGATCTCTGGAGTTTTCAGAAGAACTGTGTATTTTACTGATTATAGTAGAAATTTTTTTCTTTGGCTTGGCCCGTGGTTTTTTCCGTTTCTGGGTTTTTCACGTAAAACATTTGGTGTTCTTTTGCGTGATTTGATTTGTCTTTATTATTGGTGCTGGTTATTATTGGTATCAGAGCCAGGTCGGCTACAGTGATATTGTGTGATTAGATAGAGGACAATGGCACAGGCACCATGTTGAAATTAACCCAGTCGAACTATTCAATCTGGAAGCCAAGGATGGAGGATTATTTATACTGCAAAAATTTGCATGAGCCCATCGAAGGAGACAGTGCGAAACCAGAAGGTAAGTCAGAGAGAGAGTGGCAGGTTATGCACAGGAAAGCTGTTGGATTGATCAGGCAGTGGATTGACAACAGTATATTCCATTATTTTGCCACAGAGACCAATGCTAACTCACTCTGGACAAAATTAGAGGAGTTGTATGAGAGAAAGAGCCCACAAAATAAGATATTTTTTATGAGAAAGCTAGTCAACTTGAAGTACAAGGAAAGCCGTTCAGTGACTGAACATCTCAGTGAGTTTCTTGACTTGATGAATCAATTGACTAATGTTAAAATAGCTTTTGATGATGAAGTACAGGCATTGCTTCTACTGAGTTCTCTACCTGACAGCTAGGAGACACTTGTTATATCACTTAGCAATTCTGCCCCTAAAGGTATTTTGACATTGAATATGATGAAAGATAGCATATACAATGAAGAAACAAGGCGCAGAGAGCAAGAATCTCTAACCAATCTGAGGCACTTGTTATAGAGAGGCGAGGAAGAAGCGACAGTAAAGCTCCTCAGCACCGTAACAAAAACAGAGGGAGATCACAAGGAAGGAAGAACATCAAGTGCTACCATTGTGGCAAGATAGGACACTACAAGAATGAATGCAGAAAACTCAAAAGAGAGAATTCAAGAGAAAGAGATGAAGAAAAAGATGACAAAGAGATGGGTACAGTAGCAGCAACTTCAGAAGGTGATGTGTTCGTTATCTGTGATGATGGATATATCAACCTTATTTGTCAGGACTCTACTTGGATAGTTGATTCAGCTACTTCATATCATGTCACATCACGACATGATTTTTTCACATCCTATGTGAAAGGTGACTATGGCCAAGTGAGAATGAGAAATAATAGTGTTTCTAAAATTATAGGCATAGGAGATGTATTGCTAGAGACCAGCATAGGAGGCAAGCTACTGCTGAAGAATGTTAGACATGTGCCAAACATTCGCCTCAACTTGATTTCCACAGGTTGTCTTGATGAAGAAGGTTACTGTAATACCTTTAGTGAAGGGAGATGGAAGCTCACTGATAAAAGCCAGAGGCAAGAAGTTGGACACTCTCTATAGGACAGAAGTTAGGATATGTAGAGAAGAAATGAATGTTCTTGAAGATTCCTCCACTGAGCTGTGGCACAAGAGGCTTGGTCATATGAGCAAGAAAGGCCTAGAACTTCTTGCAAAGAAGAAACTCCTGCCAGATTTGAAAGGTACTGATCTAACACCATGTACTCATTGTTTTGTTGGTAAACAACATAGACATGCATTTCATAGATCATATCCTCATAGATGTCAGAGTATTCTTGATTTGGTTCATACTGATGTCTGTTCTATGAATACTAAAAGTCTTGGTGGTGCTACTTATTTTGTTACATTTATTGATGACCACTCTAGAAAGGTTTGGGCATATCCTTTGAGATCTAAATATCAGGTGATAGATGTATTTAAGCATTTTCATGCAAGTGTTGAAAGAGAGACTGAAAAATAGTTGAAGCATATTCGTGCTGATAATGGTGGCGAATACAGAGGTCCTTTTGAGAAGTATTGCAAAGATCTTGGTATTAAGCTTGAGAAGATTGTTCCAAAGATGCCTCAGCACAACAGGGTGGCAGAAAGGATGAACAGAATAATTGAGGAAAGGATACGATGTATGCTTTCACATGCTAAGCTGCCTAACTCATTTCGGGGTGAGGCAATGAGGACTGCAGTTGATTTAATTAATCTTTCTCCTTCAGCTCCATTGGATGGTGACATACCAGATAGAGTGTGGACGAAGAAAGATATTTCCTATAGACTCTTGAAAGTGTTTGGCTGCCAGGCATTTGTTCATGTTTCTAAAAATAAGAGATCCAAGCTTGATAGCAAGACAAGACAGTGTATTTTCTTAGGTTATAGACATGAAGAATTTGGCTACAGACTGTGGGATCCAGTTAATAAGAAGGTGATCAGAAGCAGAGATGTTGTGTTCATAGAAGATCAAACTATTGAGGATATTGAACAGACCAAGAAAAGATAGTCGTTCAGAGATGATCTCAGTGACACAGATATAGTTCCTTCACCTGCAGTTAACAGAGAGGAGATACAGAGAGATCACGACGAGCCAGTAGATGCTGAGATTCTTGTTGATATTACGCCTACACCTGATGAGTCTTCTACAACTGATGAAGCAGTCCCTGAGCAGTTTGGTGAGCAGGAACTTACAAAGCTAGCACTTTTAAGGAGATCTAGTGGGGAGAGACAGGTTTCTACTAGATATTCTACTCATGAGTATGTGTTGTTGACTGATGGGGGAGAACCAGAGAGCTATTGGAAAGCTACTTTAAGTCAGCAAAGTGAAGAGTGAATGAAAGCCATGTAAGAGAAGATGCAAAGTTTGTATGACAATCACACCTTTGAGCTGGTGGAACTACCTAAGGGTAAGAAAGCACTCAAGAACAAATGGATGTTCAAACTAAAGAATGAAAAGAACAGCTCACAACTAAGGTATAAGGCCAGATTAGTTGTGAAGGGCTTTGGTCAGAAGCAGGGTGTTGATTTTGAGGAGATCTTCTCATCTGTAGTGAAGATATCATCTATCAGAGTTATGCTTGGATTAGCTGCTACCTTGAATCTAGAGATTGAACAGCTTGATATGAAGACATCCTTTCTCCATGAAAATCTGGAGGAAGAGGTATACATGGAGCAACCAGAAAGGTTCAAGGTCAAAGGCAAGGAGCATCTTGTATGCAGATTGAAGAAGAGCTTGTATGGTCTAAAGCAAGCACCTCGACAGTGGTATAGAAAGTTTGAGTCATTTATGACAGATCATGGCTATACAAGAACCCTTTCTGATCATTGTGTTTTTGTTAAGAGGTTTGATGATGATGGTTTTACCATACTTCTGCTTTATGTTGATGACATGTTGATTGTAGGCCATGACAAAAAAAAATTGACAAGCTGAAAAGGGAGATGAGTAAGTCTTTTGCAATGAAAGACTTAGGACCAACCAGGCATATTCTTGGTATGAGAATTTTTCGTGACAGAAAATAAAAGAAGTTATGGCTCTCACAGGAGAAATATATCGAGAAGATTCTTGACAGGTTTAATATGAGCAAGGCGAAACCAGTGAGCTCTCCACTCACAGGTCACTTTGAGTTAAGCTCTCAGCAGTGTCCTATTAGTAGAGAAGAGAGAAAAAAGATGGAAAAAGTGCCTTATACATCTGCAGTTGGCAGTTTAATGTATGCTATGGTTTGCATCAGGCCTGATATTGCTCATGCAGTTGGTGTGGTCAGTAGATTCTTCTCTAATCCAGGTAAACAGCATTGGAAAGCAGTGAAGTGGATATTCAGATATCTTAAAGGAACATCTGGTATTTGTTTATGCTTTGAAACTGATAAACCAGTGTTATATAGTTATAGTGATGCAGATTAGGTTGGAGATGTTGACTCCAGAAAGTCTATTTCAGGATACCTGATTATTTTTGCAGGGGGAGCTGTGTCATGGCAATCTAGATTGTAGAAATGTATTGCTTTGTCGACCACAGAAACAAAATATATTGCTGTGACTAAAGCCTGTAAGGAAGTACTCTGGATGAGAAAATTCTTATGAGAACTGGGACTGAAGCAAAAAGAATTCACAGTTTACAGTGACAGTTATAGTTGCATCCACCTCAGTAAGAATCCAACTTTTCACTTTCGTTCCAAACATATTGATATCCGCTATAATTGGATTCGTGATATTTTGAAAAACAAGTTGTTATCTCTTGAGAAAATCCATACTGATAGAAATGGATCAGATATGTTGACCAAAATATTGCCAAGAGATAAGATAGAGGTGTGTAGACATATGGCAGGTTTGGTGAAGCCCTTACATTGGTCAGAAGGGGGAGATTTATTGGGTTTTGCCTATGTGGGGCCCAATATTTAATGGGCCACATGAGGGTTTGAGAGCACCCTCTCTTTTGCTCTCTTGTTCTCTCTCTCGATCGCTGATACACACGCACGCGACCCAAACGCCGCCGCCCGAGAGAAAATTTTTTTTTTTTGGCTGTGATCTTTTGTCTCCAATCGGAATGATGATTCAACTCCGATGGACCCAAAAATTTGCAGACATGTTTCCTGCATATGGTTCTCCACATCCAACGGTTTGATTGTTGTTGGATACTCTCTAACCTAGATTTTTTATTTGACTTTGGATTGTAAGATTTTTGAGGTTGCTGTTTGTTGTAGATTTGATGATCTGTGGTCTATGTGATCTCTGAAGTTTTCAGAAGAACTGTGTATCTCACTGATTATAGTAGAAGTTTTTCTCTCTGGCTTGGCCCGTGGTTTTTTCCGTTTCTGAATTTTCCACATAAAACTTTTGATGTTCTTTTGTGTGTTTGATTTGTCTTTATTATTAGTGCTGGTTATTATTGGTTGCTCGTATTTTTTCTTAACATTCTTCTTTATGGGGATCATCAAGGTAAGAACCATTTACCATTTCGTTGTATCTTTTCACATTTTTCTATCAATCACCTCAAATTTGCTTTCGCCAGACGATTGGCAGGGCTCTAACACTCTAGTGTTCGCCTTTCCATGGGCTCATAAGATAGCTGTAGAGCCCACAAAAGCTCTTGCTTAAAGGAAAGAAAGATATAAAATAAAGAAGGAATCCTCTTGATGAGGCTTTCAGTTCCCACACCATTAGTCTCCAAAGCGGACAGGGAAAGGTTTGATAGTTGAAGGAATTCCTCTCTTTTGGGGTTGTGGCAAACATCAAATTATCTCGATCATCTGAAGGCCAATGATTGCAGTGGTCCCAGCTATTTCTCGCATCAAAATTTTGTGCATCTTCATGTCCTTGATGAGCAAATAGATCAATTGGTGCTTTGGCTGCAACCTAGTTGCATCGGTGGGCCTAATTGGATCTGCAATCTAGTGGTGTTTTTATCGAATGGATAACAAGTATTAATGGTATTTCTCCAACTATAAAGCTTTTTTTTTTTTTTTGGGTATAATGTGTGTTAATTCTGGTGCATCAAATTTGTTACAACAATTTGTAAAATTAATGCCCATCAAGATTGGCCATCTCAGTATCAGATCTTATACCAGTACCATCTATTACATCTGATATAAAAGCTATTTATAGAACTAAAGACTTGTATACTGCTGTGCTGAACTATATTTTTTGGACTATTTTGCATCAACCTTGATTCTCTATGAATTGAACCATCGGATAAACCCTAACCGTGCCAATTAGGCCAGACTTGGTCCCTATATGGTGAGGTCATCCAAGTATGGATTATGTGCAGAAAACAGCAATTCATGCATTGAACCTTATCCACAAACAGTTGTATTATTTGTCTAATGGCATGACTCGAACATGCCATGTGAACATGCATCCAACATCACTAGTGGAATTCAATGGCTTGGCAGCTATACATTACATATGTTGAACATAAGTTCAAACAGGGGACAATGGATACCACAACATGCCATGTAAGCTCTCGCCATTGTTGATTGTGTCTAATTGTCTATAGCCACTTCTGACCTATGCTTTATATAGCCTGGCCTCATCCTTTGGACCTGCTGTGTGATTTTTTCCCCCCAAGTAAGACTGCCGTATGAACTTGGATCCTTACCTAATCCAATCATCATTCAGTTTCATTAATTATATGTCACCTTTTTTTTTCTTTTTATTTTTCTTTTTTTTATAAAACAATTAAAGAAAGGAAAGATCACACCATTTCTAATATGAGTATAACCTACAAAATCAGAAAATAAAATGTCATGAAATAGAGAAGGAACAATGCATGATGAATGCTTTGCTACATAGGAAGCCATCCAATCTGCTGCATGTCAATTCCTCGTGTTTCTTATCCTTCTCACGTAGGCAATACACGTGGCTACCAAATATCCAGGTGTAATGTCTGGGTTACGTAAAGCTTGATATATTGATGAGTCAACATCTGCTTTATGAGACAGGAACATGGAATCATTCTTTTTTTTCATAAGAAACATGGAATCGTTCTTTGAAAATCGATAGATTACTACAAAACTAGCAGCTATCAATGTTTGCTTGTTCCAGAAGAACTGAGCAGCTGAGCTTCTTTAGAAATGTCATGATTTATTTCACTAGATGAGGTTCGGATAACATGAATTCATCTGAACATGTGTGATCTTTTTCGTTCAAAAATTCAATGGTGCATGTTCTTTTCCAGTTTGATGCCTTTTACCAGGTTGTTTATACTTTAGCTTGCACCATCCTTTTCACAGTAGCGTGTTGCTCTGTGCCAAGTTCAAAGTTTCATTTTCTTAGAGGAAAAAAAAAAAAAAATACTGAACTTGGCCTGTTCAAGTTAATGGAATGGAAGAAAATTGATAGAAATCGAAAGATGAAACAATTTTTTAAACACTTTTGCAATCTCTACTTAAACTAGCATAACGGGCACGTGCAATACATGTCATGAAAATTTTCATACGTGCATATTTATACTTACCAGAGCAATCAAAATTGATCTTTCATATCAAAGAGCTTGCAATCAATTGATCTGCAATATAATAAAAATTATTAATATAAAAAGATATGTGAGATTCATCAATTTAATAAAACTTTGAATCCCTTGAAATTGAAATGGATAATGTGTCATGCAAAGACCTCTTATTTATCAGTTCAAAAATTCACACAACAACGCAAATATATATATGTATATATAAAACATTGTACTTAGCATAGCAACAAAAATTTGAGCTTTTGTAACAAAGGACATGTGGTCAATTGATCTACAATGTAATAAAAAATTACAACAACGCAAATAGCTAATTTAATAAACATAAATAAATAAAGTTGTATAAAAATAAGCTTTTAAATTACCAAAGCACAGTGAAAGAGTACAATTTCAATTCTCTAATAGTCTCTCTATATTTATAGGAGAAAATATCGCTTGTATCTTCGGTAGCTTAATAAGAGAAAGTCCAAGATGGAATTAAGGAAAATAATCCAAATAATTTCAATTAATTTTATAATACAATCAATTTTAGAATTTTCACTGCATGTGCGATTTTGAACAATATTTCATGAACAGTTAGAGAAATCCAACAGGTTGAGTATTTTAAATATGACATAAAGAGAGGAATAATATTTTTGTAATCGAAAAATGATAGACATAATTTAATACAGTATAGATTTTAGATTATGTCTATCAATATATTTATCTAAAATCTATACTGTATTAAATTATGTCTATCATTTTTCGATTACAAAAATATTATTCCTCTCTTTATGTCATATTTAAAATACTCAACCTGTTGGATTTCTCTAAGTGTTCATGAAATATTGTTCAAAATCGCACATGCAGTGAAAATTCTAAAATTGATTGTATTAGAAAATTAATTGAAGTTCTTTGGATTATTTTCCTTAATTCCATCTTGGACTTTTTCTTATTAAGCTACCGAAGATACAAGCGATATTTTCTCCTATAAATATAGAGAGACTATTAGAGAATTGAAATTGTACTCTTTCACTGTGCTTTGGTAATTTAAAAGCTTATTTTTATACAACTTTATTTATTTATGTTTATTAAATTAGCTATTTGCGTTGTTGTAATTTTTTATTACATTGTAGATCAATTGACCACATGTCCTTTGTTACAAAATTACAAAAGCTCAAATTTTTGTTGCTATGCTAAGTACAAAGTTATATATATATATATATATATATATATATATATATATATATATATATATATATATATATATATATATATATATATATATATATATATATATATATATATATATATATATATATATATATATATGTTTATTTATGTATTTATGTATTTATGTATCATCTATGAATGATTTATAGTTTTGCTTAAGATACGAATCCTATTCGTCACATGATCACCAACATGAATATATAAATATTATATTTCTTTATTATATATATGTATCAGGTATTGATGATTTTGGTTGCTTGGAATGTGATGCCAATTATTTTGACATTTGGCGAGGAATATAGTATAAAATTATATTTTATTTAGCAAGAAAAACAAAATAACTTGATGGTTGAGATAGAGATATTTGGATTAATCTCGTAATATGAATAGCTATCACTAGCTTAGGTAAGACAATTATGGATAGCTACCATATGCCAATGCATAGCTATTATAGATAGTCACTATGGGCTAATGCATGGCATCAGAATAGCTGTCATGAACTTACATATGAATGTTATGGATAGCCACCATAGGATTATGTGTAGATATTTTATGTATCCACTGCAGGCTAACATGCAAGTATTATAGATTGCTAGTTATAAGCAGAGGTGTGACTATAGTTAGTCCAAAATCAGAAAGTTAATTGTTGTTAGATTTGGATCTCATATTAATGAGAAAGGACGGTAAGCTACTTGAAACCACTAACAAATAAAAGATTTATTTGATAATATATGATATCTCATATTAGAACAAACAGTTATTTGAGGATGTATAATATATATACATGTACATTGATATCTTTGGGCAGTGCTAGAAAGTTTGCATGTGATTTTACGATGTTTATATTTATTTCAATAATTATTATTTACTATTTTCTATCTTTATATTATTTATATTGTTGTATGTGTAGAGAGGGGATTTTTTGTTTCGATTCAGGAGGGTGAATTTCCTCACCTTGTTCAACTTGAATTTCTCAAAAAAAATATGAAAAAAATTAAAAATTTAGCAAAAGTAGAATCTAGACCATCTTCTATCGCATTGATGAATGTAAATTGAGATTCGTGGCATCTACTTATACTAGTAAGATCTACTTTTATATAATTCAGATCAAATTCTTCTTTTAGTTCAAATAGAACTCAACTTTTCCAAATCAACATATTAGTGCAAATAAATACGAAAAGACTAAAATCCTACATGAGTTAAATCTTGATTTTTATATTAACTTTATCTTCAGTTGCTTTATCTGATCTTTTTCAGATTGGAAGTTATTCTCAGTCAAATCTTTTTTCAGAAAGAAAATTTTTTATTTTACCGATCTATTTCTGAGCCTAAATAATGAAACTTGGATCCGATCTTAATCAGACATCCTATAGTCAAGATATAACTTTTGAAAGTTTGGTACATAATTTAGCTTTCAAATATGAAGAATTTCTATCCAATTCTACTTGCAATGGATAAAGTGGTCCATATCGAACCTGATAATCCTCTTGGATTACTCTTATTGACTAGTAGCTCATGCCACTCATTCATTTTTCTTTCGGAGTTACAAAATGTTTAGCAATCGGCCATGAGATCATTGGTAAGTAGATGCATAATTAGAAATGAAAGTCAAATAACCAAAATTTATAATTGGACAACTTTTGTTACTTGTTAATAATGGAATTATTTTGTTTAGAGATAAGGATAATAAATGTTGAAACTGTGATCGAAGTGTAGGCCTTGAATATTCCCTTATCTTAGGAAATGAACGACCATACCATGCACATTCCCAGCGAGAATGCCAAAATGGGGCGTGATAAGATAACTCAATTTTTGATATTTGTCATTGATCATTGTCTTTTAACGATTCCTACATATCAAGTTGCAGGAAACTCCTCCAACCTAATCTAAAACATTTTGTTTTTTGTTTTTTTTTGGATAAGATCCATAAAACATTTTTCAGTGGTGACTGTGATAAGTTTTTATTGGCTCTGTAATACTGCTTCACTGAAATGAATGTTTTGAATTGAAAAAAAAAAAAAAAAATGTCACCCTTTTTTTTTTTTGCCTCTTTTCCTTTTCTTTTTTTGTAGCTACAGGTTCACAGTCAAATAAAGAAGGAAAGAGAAGAAGACAGGAAACCTCAAATGAATGTTAGCCTCGATCCAGAAGTGTCGCAAGCTTGTCCCCCGGGAAAGTCTCCTTCCACATACACCAGTCACCACCTGTAGCTCTCGCAAAAAAAAGGTGTGTCGCTGACCTTAATTACAATAGTTTTTGCAACTAAAATTGCAGAGCACCATGCAGTCCGAGCTTTAATATCGAATTCTAAGTTGGTTGGATAGTTGGCGTTCCAACTTCACACGTCAAGCAGAGCGTGAAAGAGAAAAAATGGAAAGCCAGCCCATCTCCATCCAATTCCCCAAGCCATCTTTGGTGTCTTTTCTTGCAGTAAAATCTTCAGTAAATCCCACCTACTGTTATTTCCTGGTCAGATTTCCATGTTCATGAGCGTTTTCCCCTGCCACTCTTTCTCATTTCAGAGTTAGTGAGACCAAAACACGAATAGATTATAGGATTTTTCTTTCTCTTTTATAAACGGGCATATCTGTATACCAGCAGTCTCAATTCCTCACCCCTTCCACCAATCCTCTCTGTCTCTCTTTCTCTCTCTCACGAGTCTTTGATCAGAAAGCCAGGTGATGATCCTTCAATTTTGGAATTGGTGATTGGTCTGTTGCGGTTATTCTATTTGCTGGCTCTTAGAGAGGAAGAGAAGCTCAGTTTTGGGAGCTGATGAAAATAGACAGGATGGCTATGAGGATGCTGTGCATGGTTGTTGCTCTGCTTGGTTTTCTTGGGTTGATGGGCTCTGTAAAAATGGCATATGCTAAGCCTTGGCAGATTCTTTTGGATACTGACGTCAACACCGATGATTTATTTGCTCTTTTCTATCTGTTGAAGCAGAATCGATCGGAGTTTAATCTCAAGGTTTGATTTCTGCAGCTTAGTGCTACTGGATTTTTGATGGCGTATTCTTGGTTGGATTCTTTGACTTTGTTTCTTTTCTTCTTGTGATGTTTGCTGGTTCTAAGATTGTACTTCAAGCTTTTCTCTTTCTTGTATTGTATTGTATTGGGGATGTTTAGCTGAACGTTGTAGAATCCTGTAAGGATCTAATGATTTGTGCTTGGTAGGTCTTCTCATTTCGATTCTCATTTGACACTTCAGAATATGAGTCAGATTTTGACACTTCAGAATGTGAGTGAGATTTCATGTTATGGGAATAAACTTTAATGGATGACTCATATGAAGGTGAAGCCATGCAATTTTAATAAGAGTACATTGCAAGCACTCTCGGATGAGCTGGGAACCAAGTTCGTTGGATGTCCTTCTCTAACGGCCCTCACCCATCAGAGGCAGTTATGGGGTATCAAAATGAATGTTGTCTCCTACTCTCTTACAATTAGGTGAGAAAGGGAATTTATCCCTTATTATAGCAACGACATTCATATCCTATCACCATATCAGAGACCCTTATCTAAATGCAGATTCCAATTTAAACATAGATAATAAAATAAATTCTTGCGACGTGTTAGCTTGGGCCACATCTGGATAGGTTCTAAATAGATCAGATCGAACAATAGGATCAACTTTTCTGTTTAGAAGATGATTTCTCCATATAGTTGGTTAATTTTTGGTAGTGTGATCATATTTTTCAGTCTTCTAAATTCATGTTCTAGTGACATGCTAGATAAGATTTATTTGCTGCTTTGTTTGTAGTTAAGGTGTTCTGCTTAGCTCTGATATTTTCCTTTATTTCGATGATGAGGTTCGAGAATCTTGCTTGCTGAAATCCTACTATTGCTCTGCCATATTTCAGTTTTAATCAAGTTGCTCTTTGCAAAGTATTTTAAAATAGTGTAGGTTACGCCTGAGATTGTTATGATGCATACTCCATTGCAGGACCATGATCCAATAGGATTGCTAGATGGACCATGATCCAGAACACTGATGCTTCAGTTATTTCTTGGGTTCCTATCTGTTACTTCATTGAGTTCTAATTTCTTGATATTTTCTTCAAGTCTTTGCTGAGTTGATCTTAGCAAGATATATGCTTGTATCTGGACAAATGACAATGGTGCTAGAGAAAGTGGGCTAAGGTTTAAATCATAAGTCATCACCTTTACCTTCTGAGCACGCTTTTCCCACTTTGTTAATTGGTTCTTATATCATGTCCCAGAGTGATACTTCTTGTTTGTAGCTTTAATGCTATTCCCAGCTTTGTCCTGTTTTTTTTGCAATGTGGTGCAATGATCGTTCTTTACTACCAGCTTTAAATATATATATTTTTTCAAGGCATTTTAATTGCACGAATGAGACAAGATACATATTTCAGTGTTTAGAATCTTTAATTCTTAGTATGCTTCTTGAACAATTTGTCCCTCATCACTCTCAGGCCAATATTATGTAACCAATGCTCAAACATAAATGTGATATCATGGAAGCTATTAAAATATCATGCCTGCTTGTTATCTATATAAATATAACAGAAATCATTATCAGAAGGATAATAAGATTTACAAAATGGAAGATGCATCAACCTGTTAATTATCCTATAATAGTTGCATAAACAATAATAACAAGACAACCTCTCAAGCAAGATTTTACATGCGACCGTCTTATTCTGTTCCAACACTTGGGACAGGGATGTCGTAAGACATGCTGACTGAGATGGTAGGATGATGGTGGGACAGTCACGTTCCTACACTTGAGATGGTAACTTGTCCCGGCATCCTACAGGATGTTTCATCAATATTCAAAAACATGCTCCAAAGGTCTAGCATTAAGGGGGATCGATGGCCTGGCACCATCCAAAGAAGTGGAAAATGTGTCATTAAGCCATTCCTAGATAGTTAGGACGAGAATTTAGAATTATCCTTATCGAGGTAATTTTTATGTCTGAAACACATTAAATGAGATTATGATAATTTTTTTATTAAATAATATAGATTAGTTTCACACAGAGGGAAGAAAAAAAATAAAAGACAAAAATGGCTTATTTGGATAGCAAATGATAAATATGCTGATATAATTTAAAAGCATTCAAGTAGCATAAGTTGTCAAAGATCCTGTGTTGAATAAACTAACATTTTATTGTTGGACAAACTTTATTAATGGCATGTTTCTAATTCTTGTGATGAAAGAATTTATGGTTGAGATTGACCTCGAAGATGTTAGGATTTGACATCTCGAGATTTAGCCCACATTGAGCCAACAGCGAGGTTCGCGGCGAAAAACGGAGTCCAACGAGACCAAGATCACCTGAAACGGAGCTCGGATGGAGGAGATACGAGCTTTTGAAGTCGGCACGAGAATCGAGGCGACGGAGGACCGCCGGCAACCGGAGGCGGGCAGCAGCGGCGCGGCCGCAGGCGGCGGCGCGTGGGACGCGCGACCCAGGCGGGCGCGCGGCCCCGGTGGGCGCAGGCGCGGCCCAGGCCCGCGCGCGCGGGCCGGCCCAGGCCCTGCCGGCCCTGCTGGCCCTTTGCCCCGGTCCACCGTGGACCGGGCGGTTCACGGTGGGGCTTGTGGACCGCGTGGGTGTTTCCCACGCATTTCTCGCGGTCCACGGTACTATTCCGTGGATCGGAGCGCGATCCGACGGTCCAGGTGGCTCTCGGTCTTGATCCGACGGTTTGAGACGTGATTTGGGTTGATTAAGGAGTCCTAATCATGATCTAAGTAGTGATTAAGGTCTATAAAAGCTCCTGTGACGAACAGAGAGGCAGAGGGTTAGGTTTTTCACATCGTACGGAGCCGTACGAATCCGATTGAAGAGAAAGAGGCGAGAGCACTGAGAGAGAAGGAGCAGGAGGCTCCTGGACAGCGGTCGCCAGGCTCTTCAGGGGTTCAGGGGGGTCTCCAAGAGAGAGAGCTTTTGTGAGGGGAACTTCAGGTGAGAGAGAATTGGGTGTACAAGGGTTGAGGGTGAGGTCTCCTCTTGTAAAATTTCTTTTTCATAGTGAAGTTTGCATGCCCTGTGGAGGCGAGTCCTTTTGTGGCTGATCCACGTATTTTGATTGTTTTTTCTTTTGTTTTGTTTCTTCTTTCTTCCCGCTGCATCGCGTGGTTTTGAAAAGATCTTAGGAGGTGGTGTCCTGGCCAGACATCCACCCAACAAGTGGTATCAGAGCAAGGCGGTACAAGGACGCAGATTGCAGTGGTGGTGAGCAAGACTGAAGATGGAGAAAACAGGAACAATCAAAATGGAGATCAACAAGTTCGATGGTAAGAGCAATTTTTCCTTGTGGCAGGCAAGGGTGAAGAACGTGCTCATCCAACAGGGGTTGATCGATGCTCTCTTGTGTGATGAGAAGCCGACCACCATGGAGGTGCGGGATTGGAAACGGCTACAGATGCAGACGGTGAGTACCATCCGCATGTACCTGGCGGATGAGGTGGTGATCCATGTGCTGAACGAGACTTCCCCGACGGTGCTGTGGTCGAAGCTCGAGAAGTTGTACATGGCGAAGTCTCTCACCAACACTCTTTTCCTCTGGAGGCAGTTTTACCAATTGCGGATGACTGAGGGACAGAGCGTGCAGGAGCATCTGAGCCACTTCCAGAAGATCCTCACCGACCTTCTCAGCGTTGGCGAGAACATTGAGGAGAAGACCAGGGCGCTGGTTTTGCTGGCGTCGCTTCCCCCTTCGTACGAGTCCTTGGTGATTGCTCTTCTAGTGGGGAAGAGCACTATCAAGATGGACGAGGTCACCGCGGCGATACTCCAGAACGAGGTTCTCAGGAGAGAGAACCCAGCTTCGAGCTCAGGTGTCGATAGCTCAGCTTTGGTGGCTTCTGGAGGTGTAGGAGGCGATAAACGGAGCGACAGGAGATCGCAACGAGGGCGGTCTAAGTCCAGGAGGGACTTGAGCAAAACCAGGTGTTACCTGTGTGAAGAGTTGGGGCATCTAGCCAGAGATTACCCTCAACTGAAAAATCGGACGGTGGCTGCTGTAGCGACGGCCGGCAGTGATTTAGATGGAGATGTCTTTGAGATATCTGACGAGGTATCTACTTCTTCCCAGCAGTGGATATTAGATTCTGCATGCCTCTATCATGTGTGTTGCAGAAAGGAGCAGCTTGACTCCCTGGAGAACAGTGAGGGCACTGTATATCTGCCGGATGGATCGAGCTGTGCGATCAGAGTCATTGGGACGGTCAGCTGGAGGACACATGATGGTGCAGTGAGGAAATTGGGGGAGGTCCGATACATACCCGATTTCAGGCGGAATCTTATCTCACTTAGCAGACTGGATTCGAGAGGCTACAGGACGGTAGCTGGTGGAGGAATCCTGAGGGTGCTACGCGGCGATAGGATTTTGCTGGAGGGAAAGAAGGGGAGCAGAGGACATTATTACCTGGCAGGGAGCCCAGTGCGAGGTGGAGCATCAGGAGCCAGGTGGAGCCCAGAGCGAGGTGAAGCTCCAAGAGGTGGATCGGGCACGAGACAGGAGACTCGGGAGGACGAGAGGCGACGTCGCAAGGTGAGATTCCTATTGCCGCAGGATGATGCCCCGAGCAGGTCTCAGGTCAGAAGGAGCACAGCATACGACGGAGATGGGATCGAGCAGCCTGGCTCGACTCCTATGTTTGCCCATCCATGATCAGCAGGCGATTGCCCCAGGGCATAGGGGCGAGGAGATCCAGAAGCTCTCGGAGTTTGGAGGAGGCCGAATATCGAGTCGAGGTGGAGATTGTTAGGATTTGACGCCTCAAGATTCAGCCCACATTGAGCCCACAGTGAGATTCGCGGCGAAAAACGGAGTCCAACGAGACCAAGATCACCTGAAATGGAGCTCGGATGGAGCAGATACGAGCTTTTGAAGTCGGCACGAGAATCGAGACGACGGAGGACCGCCGGCGACCGGTGGCGGGCAGCAGCGGCCGCAGGCGGCGGCGCGTGGGACGCGCGACCCAGGCCCGCGCGGGACGCGCGGCCCAGCGGGGCGCGTGGCCCAGGCCCGCGCACGCGGGCCGACCCAGGCCCTGCCGGCCCTGCTGGCCCTTTGCCCCGGTCCATCGTGGACCGAGCGGTCTACCGTGGATCGGGCGGTCCACGACGGGGCCTGTGGACCGCGTGGACGTTTCCCATGTGTTTCTCATGGTCTACGGCACTATTCCATGGACCGGAGCGCGATCCGACGGCCTAGGTGGCTCCCGGTCTTGATCCGACGGTTTGGGACGTGATTTGGGTTGATTAAGGAGTCCTAATCATGATCTAAGTAGTGATTAAGGTCTATAAAAGCTCCTGTGACGAACAGAGAGGCAGAGGGTTAGGTTTTTCGCATCGTACGGAGCCGTACGAACCCGATTGAAGAGAAAGAGACGAGAGCGCTGAGAGAGAAGGAGCAGGAGGCTCCTGGACAGCGGTCGCCAGGCTCTTCAGGGGTTCAGGGGGGTCTCCAAGAGAGAGAGAGCTTTTGTGAGGGGAACTTCAGGTGAGAGAGAATTGGGTGTACAAGGGTTGAGGGTGAGGTCTCCTCTTGTAAAATTTCTTTTTCATAGTGAAGTTTGCATGCCCCGTGGAGGCGAGCCCTTTTGTGGCTGATCCACGTATTTTGATTGTTTTTTCTTTTGTTTTGTTTCTTCTTTCTTCCTGTTGCATCGCGTGGTACTGAAAGGATCTTGGAAGGTGGTGTCCTGGCCAGACATCCATCCAACAGAAGATTTTGTCCGATCTACGTTATGACTCAATAATAAAATTACTTTTTCATGACTTTGAATATAGCATATGGCTGTCTCTTTCCAGTGCTCCAATATTGGACCTTGATGCTTAAGGTATCTCTTATTTTCTTATACAGGAAATCCCTGCGCATATTACTTTAACCATCCTCTATGCGTTTTGTGATAGCCATTACTTACATATGCTAATATTTTTTCAACACTTGAGCTGAAGTTCTGCTTGATTTTAAAGATTTTAGTGTAATCTCATGGAAAGAGTTGTGAACCAGAATTGGCTTTGGCTTTCATTTCAAGTCAGGTATCTGGAGACATCCATATTTCTTAGATCTGTTTTCTTATGCTTGAGTAGAAAACTCGGTGCTACTTGACCCAAGATCTAAATAATGTAGTGCAATTTAATCTCTCTCTCCTTCTCTTTCTCTCTGGGATTTGCTCCTATATCTGCGAGTGCCATCGACTTTTGCTTCTTTTTTTTTTTTTTTAATAAGGTTTTCCTCCAAAGTGTTAATCTTTAACTCTACTGGAAGATTCTGTGATGCCATACTTCCTTTCGGAATAAAGGAGAGCAGTCCAACAAGTGTACTCTGTTCCAACATGCCTTCTGATACTATTTGTTACATATTACTTTTTACTGCAGGCTATTACTATTAGTGCAAATTCATGGACTGATGCCGGTCATGCTGTTAATCAAATATATGATATTCTTTACATGATGAACCGAGATGACATCCCTGTTGGAGTTGGTGGTGATGGTGGAATATTAGATGATGGTACCATACTACCAAATGTTGGTGGTTATCTCCCAATAATCGAACAGGTATGAAGGAACTTGCAATCTTTTGCCTTGACATCCTTGAGATTTCGATAAGTGGACCAAGATGCCTGTGCTTATATGGTTTCTAAGTACTCACATTTCTAATACTCATACAATGTATTCTGTGAACTCTTTGCATGGAATAAACCAAGTTTGAAAAATGTTTCTTATTCAGAACTCTGGATTAATTTTAATATGCAAGTCAATATCTAGGGCATGTCAACAGCTGGAGATTGCCGTTATAGACAAGCTATTCCAGTCGGAGCTGGTGGACGACGAGATACCGACACTAATTATGGCCTCCGCCGAAGTTTCCTTCCACAGGTATAATTCTGGCTGATATATACTGCCAATTATTTTTCACTTCTGTCACTTTATTAACCATTGATATGTAGAATATCCAACATTAGTTAATTCTTTAAAAGAATTATTGCATGGGCCTTGTTTGCAAGCTTGCATGCTTTGTTATCCGGTATAATTGATGCGTAAACAGAACTAGAATGGGTGTTTTGTTTGTGCTTGTTCTCTTTATCTTTACATCTTTAGCTAGTTGTTGTAAGCTATGGTGTCTAACAAAAATCTGACTTTGATAAGGCTAGTTCGATTTGTCAGGGAGTGTTTTGTAAGCTATCTTCAAGGAGTTCAAATATTTGAGACCTTTTGATATTGAGTTGAGCCCAAAAGCTTTGTTGGTACAATATGATTTATGGTCGATGCAGCATAATATGGATGCACAGGTCCTTAGTAAGTCCACACTTTCTGGTATTTGGTTGGGAAGACAAGTGTAGAAAATATAGTGTATTTAATGAACATTATATTTGTAGATTTTATCATAATGATATGATTGTTCTTCTACTTTTTTGTGTATTTAAGGTTTATTCGGATATTTCTACTCGATTAGATTGAAAATTAGTCTATTTAGCTGCTATTTTATAAGGGCTTATCCAAATCATAGCTCAAAATTTCACCTTTAGGCTGGAGGAAAAAAAATATCTTTATAGTTTTTTTTTTTTTTTTTTTTCTACAAGATTTGGATTGGAAGGTATTTAGTTGATAGAGCCATGCTTAAATGGGAGACATAATCCATGAATCCTATAAAATTTTCAGTTTATTTTTGTATGAAAATTCAAACAAGCTCTGGAGAGGGAAAGAAAAGGTAATGAGGGGTTAACTTCCCCCTCTTGTACGCTATAAACCTATTCTACCAAGATGGTGGAACAGAAATGACCTTCCACTGCCGACTTATTCCGTGTCACGGTATCGACCTGTTCCCTTTTTTTTTTAAAAAAAAAAAGAAAAAATAAAATTGTTTGGCGGGATACCTTCCACTTCGCTCCATCCAAAATGGACGGGTTCACCTTGAGTCAAGCGAATCTACCGTTGGATCATCCACTGCTTGCTTTCAGATTTGCGCAGGTGGATGATGACAAGAGTCCAGATCGCTTTGCCTCGCTGAGGATGATCCAACGGTGGATTCGCTCGAAGGAAGGTAAATCCTTCTTTCGTGCCCAAGATACAACCGCGATCCCTACCCAAACGGACCTTTATCCACGATCCTCCTTTCGCAAACGCTAAGTTTCTCATGGATTGGCGATATGGCAAGAGCGATAACCACACTGAAGAGAGAACATAAAATCACAAAATGGAGACAAGAATTATGTGATTTGCCGCGAAATTCCCAGCCAAAATCCATGGGAGGGCAGTGCGAGGCAGAAGAGGAGCTTAGAACTTACCGAGGGGGAGATGCCATCTCAAAACTGATGCATAATGATTTAGCAAGCATGTTTTCGGATCGCTTTCTTTGGGAAATACAGGATCCACTGAAGACTATGAACTTGTATCATTCGCAAAGCAACCTCCAAGATCTCCATGAGAACCCTACGAGATGAGAAGCCTCCTTTTCTCCAATTTTTTTTTTTTTTCCTTTTTCCTAATTCTCTGGTTTTATTTTACTCCCCATTAAGTTGAGGCTACAACGCATAACACCTCAAACTAGATGTTTCATCAGATGTTTGAGAAAAAGATGGGAGTTACCTATTAATTCCTCTCATGAATGTTTCTTCAGATGCAGTTATTTGCCCTGTTGTGGTAGATCCAGGTGAGATCCTGATGCCAACATTCACACATCCTCATGCTATAGTTCCACATAACCTCTTCCAATGGGTCAAATATGACACCTCCATGTAGATGTCTCCTTAGATGGGGTTACTTAACCTGTTGTTATATATCCTGGTTATTTCATGATCCTCATGCCATGGTTCCATACCCACTATCAAATTTCTTGGACTCATGGACAAAACATCTTCTTGCTCCAATCATGGGATAGAATTGTGGCATGTTCATCTTGGCCTCCTTGAGATTTATTCTAATGATGACAATAGGATTGTGAGGGAGTAGTAACTGTTTGTTGACATAGCTCATTGAATTTGAATGTTTGGATTTAAAATGGAGATGCAGTACCCAAATTAAATGCATTTTAGAGTAGAAAAGATGGCAAAGTACCAAGTGATATGTCAATTACTGGTCAAAAACTTCTAGCAAATCACACATAAGTTGTGTAGTTAAAAAAAGGAAAAATAGTGCATAAAGCAGAGTCTATGCTTTTGCAGAATGATTTGGCAGCTAATCTTGTGGAAGGCAGTTTTACTCGCAGCTGGTGCAGGACAAAGTAGTTAATTTTGTCATTATTCACTTTCAGAACAACAGACTAATTCATGTAGGGAGCCTCCTTTAAAAATTCTGAACATACTGCAATGTTAATTGGAAGAAGAAGAATATTATGACTACAACAGTTTTGCTAGATATCAGGAAAATTTTTGAGTGGTTGATGGATTTTGGCAATGCTTTAGGAAAGCACAAATGTAACAGATGACACAAGGATTTAATTAGTAATGAAGATCGAAGTTGGTTGGGCCTTAGTGCCTAGCAACTATCCTTAGCTTTCAAACTGGACATGGTGGGTGACTTGGTATCTTGTTCGTCAAGGAAACAAGTTGAAATGAAGAATTAAATGTATAGGATGCGGTGAAAAGCATAAGAAAGCAATAATTCAATTTGTGCAACATACAAGTTTGTGGTGAGAGGACTGGAGACTGTCTATCCAAAGATAGGGTAACAGCTCCCAGTATGTTAACAATTATTTCCTTGGTGTGCATTTATATTCTACGATCAATTGTTTGGCTTTCTAGCCTTTTCAGGCTTTTGTATATTGCATTGTGAATTTGGGCAATTTCAAGTTTTGAAATTATTCATGTTATGTTGAAGAATCGATAGATTTCCTTTTTTCTTTGCTGTGGTCAACTGTTCTCTGTGTTTTAATGCATTCAAATTTCAGGTTCCAGCATCAAATTCTTTCAGCTGCTACTTCTAGAATTTTTTATAGGAGATGACAATGAATTCTGTTGCATATTATTTCAGTCTTTTATGGTATCTGTTTGAAGCTTTTTCATTAAAAACAGGGTGACAGGAGATATATTCCCCTACATCAACCTACAGCACAACAAGTGATGATCGATACAATATCTGCAGGGCCCACTACTGTATTCCTTATTGGATCACACACAAACTTTGCTCTCTTTCTGATGACAAATCCGCATTTGAAAAAATATATCCAGCACATTTATATTATGGGTGGTGGTGTAAGGTCAAAAGACCGTTGCCCCAACAATTCCAGCACTTCCTGCATTCCTCAGCAGTGTGCTGATTGTGGTAACTTGGTTGATGCCTATGCTAGCAATCCATATGCAGAGTTCAATATTTTCGAAGATCCTTTTGCTGCATATCAGGTATATTAACAGCAATGCAATATGAGTCTCTGGACAAGCACATAAATAATTGAACACCATATTGACAAAGAGTTAATTGCATTTGCAAAGTTTTCCTTTTCCAAGTTTTGTCTACCTGCTTCCTTTTGGTGCATATACATATTTCAACATCCTAAGTTTTTGCTTTTTCACTCAAGGTAGGTACATGTGCTAAGGTGGCTGCTGCAATTTCTTGCTTCCATTTGCCAGTACTATACATTTTTTTTTTGTTGATGACAAAACAGTCAGATTGATTGTCATAACTGCATGTCAATGAATGCTCATCTAGTTATGCAATTAATCAAAATATTTGACCAGACAAGAAGCTCATGCTTTTGTATAATTTTTTGGCAAGAACCATGCATATGTAGAATGTTTTAACTGATTTTGTGAAAAATTTGTAATGCACATGGGTGCTTTGATGAATACAAATGAAGATTGTATATGAGCCATTCGGAGAACATAATTAATGCTTGGAAAATTTTTGGTTGTGGTGGCCCTACTAATCTACTCGGTTCTGCTTTATACCCTTTTCTATTATGTTTAAAATTTGAATGACATGGGGTATTGTGTAAGATTTCATTATTTGAACAAAAAGCAGTTTATGTCATCTAAGGTATTGGAAGCAGAACAGATAATGGTGCTAATGTTTCATTAAGATACATCACAACTCTCTCTCTCTCTCTCTCTCTCTCTGTGGAAAAAGGTGCATCACAATTTATGAAGAGACGGAGCTGTATTGACAATAAAAGTGAACTTCTAAATACTAAAGAGGTACATGTAAGTGGGATAATAGATTGTGCATGATTAGTAAAATGTAGTACCTTGTTAGAGGTACATGTGCTTAAGGATTACATATTCCACTCAATTAACATGCCAAGGAGTTCTGAAACTTGTAAAAAATTAACTATTAGCTTCTAATGAGGAGTTGTGGAGAAAGGCCAACTAGCCAACATAGCAGAGGAAACCATAGCCTCCACAGACACACACGTGTGCGTGCGTACACAAAAAAAAAAAAAAAAGTTCAAGAACATGTGCAATGCTTATACTTTTAAGTTGATTTGTCTTGAATAGTTGTCTTGCTGTTATTTTCATTTCAAGGTTTTGGGAGATGAATTGATATGCACCTCTTATTCTTTTATTAAAAAAGAAATGTGCATATGCTGCAAAGTAAGAGGAGCACTTCCTAGCTTTAAAGGGAGGAGTGTGGTGCTTGATTTTGATATTACCAAGACACTTATCAAACCCATCATTTGTTCAGACTCTAAAATAATTATTGAAAAGAGAGTTGGCAAAAGCATTGTAGATTCTGGATGTTAAAGAAGCAAGGAGAAGAAGAGACAACACTTCAGAAGGCTAAGAACATCATTATTGAAAACCTTGAGTTTCACTTAGACAAAATTCAGTATGAAATTAGGG
The DNA here is from genome assembly GCF_000442705.2 of Elaeis guineensis. Lineage (NCBI taxonomy): Eukaryota > Viridiplantae > Streptophyta > Magnoliopsida > Arecales > Arecaceae > Elaeis > Elaeis guineensis. The sequence goes on along the minus strand of NC_026006.2, from coordinate 45,994,923 downwards.
TTGTGATAAATCATTACGGAGGGAAACAGAACAAACAAGGCAACTAGGATAACAGAACATCTGTTTCCAGAGCCAAAAGTGTGGTTCAAATTCCTTTTTTCTCTAGAATTATGACATGTGCAATCTAGGAAGCATGCCAATGCCAGAACAGGTGCTGTGGCAGTATCCGATATGTATGGATATGGATATGGCCATATGGGTGTGACACAGCCATAATACATGCAGATGCTGGAAAAAAAATGTTCTGATTGTTTTATATCTAAAACCGATGTTCAGATACTTCTGGGATACATCCAGATACTTGCGAGGTACTCTAGGAATACTTCCAGAATACAGTTTCCGTCACCCACCCGAGTGAACACACCTCAAATGTATTGCAAATTGGAGATCAATTTTCAAACAGTTATCTTCATGATTTTGCTGTAAACTCTCTTCCCATTAAATCCTATCTATGTTACAGCTCGCTAACTTCAGGAAGTCTGACATCACATAGCTAAATTTATCTTGGCAAATGTTCTGAATATAATAAAATAGGAGATTTAAGAGTTTTGATGTTTGATACCAACATATAAAATACTACTTTGATCTTGATATGTGCTTAGTTAACTTTATATGCTATGCAAGGTTTTAAGTCCCAGTAGGAGGGGGGCCATCCTGGCCGTCCCATCCCATTCTTGTGAGAAAATGAGACTAGGACAAGGTTAGGACTCCAAGACCAATCCATACGGGGAGAGAAGAAGAAAGAGAAAAGGAATAAAGGAGGGAAAGATGAAGAAAAGAAAATGGTGAAAGCAAAGAAGGAGAAGGAAAGAAAGTAAGAGAGAAGAAAAAGAAAGGAAGGAGAAAGAAGAAAAAAGGAAAAAAGAAATAAAGGGACAAGAAGAAAAAAGGAAAAAGGAAATGCAAGAAAGGAAAGTAGAAGAAAAAGAAAGAAGAAAAAGAAAAAAAGAAAGCAAGGACCGCTACCGGGATGCATGATCGGGACCGCTGTTGGGATGAAGCAGGGCAGCGGGGCATCCTGTTCCATAGAGAAACTGGAACACTCTTATCCTATGGGGTTTAAAATCTCGATGCTATGTATTGTGAGATTATTATTTTCAGATGATCTCACCACTTAGTAGCATATATTGACCAAGATCTGTTAGCAGCTAATGGAAATATTTCAAACTTCTTCATGACTCATGTTCCTTAAGTAACAGAAGAGACTTGGTATTCTTGCTAAAATTTTGTGTCAGTGTTCGGTGCACATTTGATGCTGCTTGTCTATAGGAATTCTTCCATGTGTTATTGTCATGGTCCATATTGGTGCATATCCTATGTTTCTTGTGTCATCTTTATTTTTATGATACTTTCCACCCGTTGATAAGGGGGGTACAATGCCCTTGTCATTCCCTCAAACTCTCCACTAGTTGATAAGTATAGCATATGGAGGCTGGTGAGCTTGCTGACAGTTGGAAACTTGGAATGCTTTCCAAATAACAGCAGAATTATCTTAATCATGACAGTGGTTTTAGAGTACTAATGAATGAAAACGAATACAATATATGCTGCAAATAGTTTATAAAAAATTTCTTATTTGGAAATTTGTTAGTTTTGTAATGGAGATATGAAGGAGGTAAGCCATATTGATATAACTTTGCAAGATGCTGCCTTGGGCAGATGTTCCTACGTTGCATTTACAAGGTAAAATGAAAACAGCAGGTTTTATGTCATAGCAGACTTGCTTCTTAAGTTCAAGAAAGAATTTATACTTTTTACAACAAGGAAGTTCAAAAAAAAAAATGCAATAATCTGGAAATAAAACATCGAATTTGAAAAATGTCATGGAACACTTTTCATTTTCTTCCTATCTTCCACTTACATCATACATTGTTATTTCATAGAAGCATATGCAGGTCTTTGATTTGTTCTGTTGTTGCAGGTGTTCCATTCTGGCATTCCAATTACCCTTGTCCCACTTGATGCAACCAACACCATCCCCATAAATGAGCAGTTCTTTATGGCATTCGAACAACAACAGGATACATATGAGGCACAATACTGTTTTCAGTCTTTAAAGAGTATACATGACACTCACTCAGATAATCAATTTTACATGGTAAGTTCATATTACTTGAGCTTTATAATTGGTTTGACTTCATTAAAACATAACTAGCAAGAAGTATGCGATATCTTGAATGGAGTTCCTTAGCATGCCTGCTATGGTATTTACTGATTGACAAGTCTTGCTATCCTGGTCTTTGTGCAGAACTTTTATATGTGGGACTCGTTTACTGCTGGTGTAGCTGTATCAATCATGCGCAATGCTGACAACTTTAATGGTGAAAATGAATTTGCTGAGATGGAATATCTAAATCTAACTGTAGTAACTTCAAATAAACCATATGGTATATATGATGGCTCAAACCCCTTTTTTGATGGGCGTGCAATTCCAAAGTTCAGTTTACAGAAAGATGGAGTACATAGTGGTCATGTTCAGACTGGACTTCAAGATCCATTTTGCTTTGTGCCTGGAAGTAATAAAGGGAAATGCAAGGTGTTTAAAATATTAATAGGAGCTTGATTAAATCTTATATTTTGTGTATGTTTAATACAATGAAGAGAATTGGGTTGCATCAATGCATTTATTCTGAGTCAACACCATGTGTACCAGATAGAAACTAGGAAAGCATGCAATGCTAAAGCATGGAAAGTCATTCTTTGAACATGTTGTTGATTAGATTGCATATAATGCCAGATTCCATACATCATACTATTATATATTTGTAGTATCATATATTTCATCTATTTATACTAGAAAATCTAGTAACCATTTGTTAGTAGTATTTCTTTTCTTTTCTCTTCAGAGAGAGAGAGAGAGAGTGATTCATGCTAATTTATGATCTGAAATAATGCAATCAGGATGGATACACCAAGGAAGTAACTGTCTCAGAAGGTGTCCGTGTTCTTGTTGCAAAGAAAGCAAAACCTAATCAAGATGTTCAAAGTCCACTAAACCGAGAATTTTTTAAATGTTTTCTAGATGTAAGTGTTTCCGAACATCTGTTATCCATATTACATGTAGCATTATGTTAATGAGCATCTTATTTGTTGGTTGACAATTAGTCAATGGACATGACCATTCTTCATGTTAAATGCATGGTATGGTCTTTTGTATTGTCAATATAAACTTGATTAATATAATTATTTTCAGTGTCACAGTCCTACAACATCTGGCATAATCTTTGTATCCAAACCACTGAAACAAACTAGTGATGAAATGTGCATTTAACAGTTGAAAAACACATCTTTATCTTCACACTAACAAGGAAAGCTTAGTCATCACAAGGACGTAGGCTATCTCCGGATTGCTTTCACTTGCCACGACAAATGATTATTACTCCATGATCAAGTTTCCACTAAATGCAAAATTACAATCAATAATTTTCAGGACTGAATGATCTTTCTTTACCCATCAGCAGCCTTCCTTAGCATCAAATAAAATGAAGGATAATTATATTCATACTGAGGTTTCATACTTGAACTAAACCAGCATAAAATATTAGGAAGCAAATGTGTAAATAAAGAGATGAAGAGCAGCATAATCAAGTCATTAGATCAATTTATGCTCTAATACCATGTTGCACCCAATAAGTTTACTTTTGGACCAACTCTCAATAAGTTAGAATTTGAACAACAATAATTTAACATGTGCTCCCATCCCACCATGGACCTGCATGTAACGAGAAGGGCCTATTGCAGGGTTCGCCGTACCGGGCCGAACCGCTCGGTACGAGGAGTACCGAGCCGGACCGGTAGTTTACTGGTCCGGTTCGGATCTTTTTTTCGAAAAATTTTCCGAACCGCCCCGAATCGCTCGGTTCTATCCGGTTCGCATCCATACCGCCCAAAACCGGACGGTATGGATCGGTTCGGTCCGATTCGGTGTGAATCGAACCGTACCGACATGCCCACATGAATAAAGTGGGGAAGGGGGAGGGGGGGAGGGAGGTGGGGTCAGAGACTTAAATCATTAAGTGGCTTAAGAGTTCTCTGAGAACTTTTCAGAGAACTCCCGAGGATCCGAAGTTTATGAAGGTCTCAACGAAACCGTTGAGACCTCCGAAAAATTAGAAAAAAAAGAAAAAACTCCGTCAAATTGTAGGAGTGGTTCGAGGAGAGGCTGATCTTTGGCCGGAGGTAAGATAATATGTTATTTTCTTAGTAAATATTTTTTTTTATTTTTATTGTTAAAAATAGGATAAGAATGAGAAAGAATGAAAATGAGAGAAAATCATGCCAAAATCTTGTGATTTTGGTATGATTTAATTATATGTGATAGATTTTTGAAAGATCTACACGATGACATCAAAATTATTAATTTTTATTAATTATATATTTTTTAAATATTTTTAAATATTTATTTATTTAAAAATTAAAAAAAATAAATTTTAGAGAAAAAAATCAGAGTTTGGGAATCATGTTTAGAATGATTCAAGCTACTTAAATCTAATTTCAATTTTTTTTCAAATATTTGAAATAAAAAAATTATTTTTTTAATTATTTAAATTAAAAAATTTAATTATAAAATAAAAAATATATAAAAATAGTGTTATATTTTAGTTAATTTAAAAATATTATTTGAAGTATATAACATATTTATTTTAAATTTATAAGTTTTAAAATAATTATTAAAATTATTTTAAAATTATATATAATTATTTTAATTATCGTTAAACTATCGTGTTTTGTTGTACTTGCATATATTTATAAGAAAAAAATTTAGAGCATGACGTTCGTTCACTTTAATTAATCAGCTATTTTATAGTATATATTTATTTATATAAAAATTATTAAAAAATTAAAAAAAAATAAAAAATCAGTGTTAGTTTTGAAATTGAGAATAATGTTTAGAATGATTCAAAACAATTGAAATATTTGAATCTAACTCGAGATTTTTTTGAAATTATTTTTGTAAATATTTAAATAGTAAAAAATATTATCAAATAAAAAATATATGTAATTAGTGTTATATTACAGGTAATTTGAAATAATTAGTATTTTGTTATACTTGCAGAAATGAGTAAGAAAAAAGATCTAGAGCGTGACATCGGTTGGGATCATGGCGAGATGCTCTCGGCTCGGCATCATTGGAGATGCAAATGGTGCAACACAGAGTTCAAGGGAAGAGGGGTGACTAAGTTGAAGCAGCATCTGGCTGGTGGTTATTCTGATGTGTCCATGTGTCGGAAATGTTCGCAAGAGGTCCGATAATTGATGAAAAAGTACTTTGCTGATTCGAAAGCAGCGAAGAAAAAGGCAAAGCAGAAAAAGACCGAAGTAAACCGTCGAGCTGCAGAGCCACCTTCTTATCACTCTAGAGAGTCAGAGGAGGTTTCTGCTCCAGATGATGAAGAGGCACAGATTGAGGCTGCCATTCAGGCGAGCTTAGCGGATCAGTACTAGCAGAAAGAGATGGCCCGGTACAGAGAGCGATTCGGACCATCATACTACGAATCAGGATCTGGATCAGCGACTGGTAGGGGAGAATTCGAGTTAAGGAGGACTACCTCAGTCAGAGAGACTAGTGGTAGAGGGAGCAGACGCAGCATGTCTTCTTTGTTGGGAGCTTTTGGCAGTAGGAGGAGATCCTCCAGAGATATTCCAGCAGGAGCCAGCATTCAAGATTTGGATCCACATGCTTTGCCCAGTAAGGATTCAAAGCAGCAGAGAATTGACAGTATGCTGAAAAAAAATAAGAAGAAGGATATGTGGCGAGCTATTGGATCATGGTTTCATTTCAGTCATATTCCAGCAAATGCAGCAGCCAATCCTTACTACCGATTTGCTATTTCAGTCATAGAGGCTGCCGGCCAGAGTGTAGATCCTCCAGGACCTAAGGACATCTATGATCAGCTCCTTGACAGCAATAAAGAGGATTTGCAGAGATGGATTGCTTCTTACAAAAATAAATGGCTTACATACGGTCTGACAGTGATGTGTGATGGTTGGACAGGTCCTACTAGGCAGAGCATCATTAATTTTTTGACATACTATGATGGAAAAATATTTTTTCACAAATCAATCGATGCTTCAGATAAGATGCATAATGCCACATATATCCTTGGTCTGATGGAGGAGGTGATTGATTCAGTGGGTGAGCAGCATGTCGTGCAGGTCATCACAGATAACGGACCACAATATAAGGTTGTCGGAGAGTTGCTGATGGAGCAGCGACCGCAGATATACTGGACCCCATGTGCTGCACATTGCATTGATCTTATATTGATGGATATCGGAAAGATTCGCAGGGTGCAGCAGGTAGTGGAGATTACCTAAACCATTACTAGATTCATCTACAACCACACATGGGTTCTTTCATTGATGCGGACGTATACTGGGGGGGAGATCTTACGATCGGGTATCACACGGTTTGCTACCAACTACATAGCACTTGATAGTCTTCTTTAGAAGAAAATAGCCCTACGTCAGATGTTTGTCAGTGCCGAGTGGCAGGAGAGCAGATATGCGAGGGTCGGCACTGATGGAAGTCATGTGGAGAACTTGATGACGAGTCAGTCATTTTGACAGCGGGCTGAGAAGATAGTGAAGGCTATCAAGCCTTTATATGAGGTGCTACGCACCGTGAACAGCGAGAGATACCTCCAGATGGACTTCCTATATTACATGATGGAGAGGGCAAAGAAACAGATCGGTGAGAATGATCCCAAGCATGCTCAAGAATTTATTAACATTATTAAGCGCCGTTGGGACTATCAGATGGGCAGAGATTTGCATCTAGCTGGTAAGTTTAGATTCAAGAATGTTTTAAAATATTTTTTCGAAGCATGAAAATAAAATTGTGCTTAATCAGTCTTGAAATTTATCTGCAGCTTATTACTTAAATCCGAGATTTCAGTATACTATTCCGGGGATAGATATGGATAGCGAGCTTTTTGTTGCTCTTCGTAATATCATATATAAGATGGTGCCCGATCTAGAAATCGCGTCGTTGTGTCTGCAAGAGGTATGCTAGTTTAAAACAGATGTAATTATTCAACTGACTTCGATCTGATATATTTATAAATAATAAATATATTTTATTTCAGACGAAACAGTTTAGAAAGGGATCAGACAGTTTTGGAGTCCCATCAGCTGTCGTAAGCAAAAAGCTGATGAATCCAGGTAAATTACATATCAATAATGAGCAATGTAGGTTGATATGTAATTTTGTTTAATAATATCATCAAATTTGATATGTAATTTTGCTTTTGTAGCTGAATGGTGGATTCATTTTGGAATGTCAGCAGAAAATTTGAGACATATGACTATCCGTATTCTTTCTCAGACGGTCTCTGCTAGTGGCTGTGAGCATAATTGGTCCACTTTCGCTCTTATCCACAGCAAATAGAGAAATTGTCTGACACAAAAACACCTCGACGATCTTGTATATGTTCACTACAATTTGAGGTTGAGGCTAAAATGTATTTAGGAGGAAGTTCAGTTGAAGTACACTGATCCAACGCTGGATGATTATGCTGACGAAGATGACGATCCGATCATCGGATGGCTTGCAGGTCAGCAGCAGGAGCCAGAGCTTGATGAGCCAGGATCCCCTCCACGACCAGTCAGTGTGGTGGCGAGGGAGATCAAGGTGGATCCAGGGCAATGGGCAGAAAAAAATATTCCACATAGGGTTCCAGCTGATCAGCCACAGTCTGAGGACGAGGGACTCATTCATCACATGACTTGCTATCCGATATATCTTCTCAGAGATTCGAGCGAGAGATATGTAGACGATCCTCCCGACAACCAGTAAGAAGACATCCATCCTCCTAATCACAGAAAACTCAGTCACAGAGGGGCACAAGGGGGAAAAAGAAAAGATAGTTGTACGTGCACCACTCTCGAGAGTACAGAAGCTATCTGGTTCAGATACGGACACCAGGGAGAGTGATGATGATACTGGTAGTAGTAGCCATGGATCTGATGATCAGGGAGGAACTGGAGGATAGGAGACCACCGTTTATGAGACACAACCACAGGGTGATATTCGATTCACTGGTGAGTCTCAGTTTACGCATATCACACAGGATAGGGATCATGGTGGACGAGTCGGTAGAGATCGTGGGGAGCCGATTTCATATAGACGACGGACTCCTAGAGGTCGTCCAGCACATGATGCAACTACGGACGATCTTGCACGTGGAGTAGGGTCCATGGATGTATCTGGATCATCCTCGCATTATGGATCCTATTATCCACAGCCACCTTATGATCCATATGCATATGGTGCATCCGAAGCATCATCTTCCAGTGGTTACTACCCTATACAGCCTGGAGTATCTTACGGATCAGATTTTGCTACTGGCATATTTGGATGAGCTCCTCCACAACCGTACCATCATCTCGAGGATACTTCTCAGAGTCAGAATTTTAACGAGAGGTCTGAGATGTCTTACAATTCAGAGAGGATGCCTTATGGGATGATGAATATTCGAGAGTACGGTGCAGCTTGGCTAGAGGGTTGGACTGATGTCCCTTCAGACTATATTGATGATCCAAATATCTACGAGCGTCACAGACACTCGACAAGAAATTAAATGCAGAGTACATCTTAAAGTTCGTATATCAGTTATTGCGTTTTGTACTTAAATATTTAGATACATTTTAATGCGTATTTTATATATTTTTTCTTTAGTTTTAAGATGACATAGTTGAAATATAATGTAAATAAATATATGTTTGAAATTTTGGATCAAGAGTCTTTGTACCGCAATCTAATTCCAAATTGAACCCAAATATGTCAATAATATGCAATATAATGCCATATTGAGGTTGCATTTATCGATTATTAACTTTAAAAATCTAAAAAAAAATTTAAAATCAAAAAAAATTGTATACCGGTACCGAACTGGTACGCCGGGCGTACCGTGTGTCGGTACGGTATCGATATCGGTACCGTACCGTATCGGTCAGGCACCGACACGTCGTCCGGTACCAGTACAGCAAACCTTGGCCTATTGACTGGTCCTTTAATTTCTGGCCCTTCTCCCATCTGTCGCCACTCTAGAATGACAACCATGGCCTGTATGCTTGAGAGAGACTGGCCATTAGCATAACTTTGCAAGGTAGATCAGGTGTTAAAAGTTCGGTCAACAGGGACTTTTTGTTAGAGTTCATTCCATGGAAGGACCAACCATTAACTTTCTTTTTGAATAAAGCGCCTTTAGAGATTCCTTCATGTTGGAATGAAGGGGAAGAAAAATTAAATTGGAAATCTTCTTTGTGATGGGTTCCAGGTGTGTAGCACTGCTATATTTTTTAAGGCTTTCTTCATACATACCAATCGTGTATGCAAGGGGGATGTGTGTTTTCTCCAGAAACACGTGTCTCTCCATCAGGCACATCCCAACAAAGATATGTTAGAAATATGCCAACCAATGGAACACCACAATGGTTGGCCATTTTTTGATTTAAAATGAAATATTATTTATTTTATTTTGAAAATATCCAACACTTTGAAAATCAGAGATTTGGTCAAACTGTTGTGCTCTCTCTAAAGAGTCTCCAGTGCCTGTGGAAGTGGCCTATAAAAACCTTGCCTTTTTTGGATAACCCTTGCTTTTATGGGTCAGTCCTCTTAATCTTCTTTCTTTCTTGTTTACTTTGAAGAATCACGCACTTAAAGCTTTACATGTCAACAAAGCAAAGTTTGCTTATATTGAAAGAAGTGTTAGGCTTTGGGTGAAGGTAGGTGTGGCTAAACCTGGTGAAGTGGATGTGCATGGTGCAAAAGGAAAATGTAGCCGCATAAGGGGTTGGATGATGAGCTGCTTATAGCTAGTATGAGCAAGGAGGAATTGAGGCAACTTGGAAAAAAGTGTGGTCATCTAATTTTGGAGGAAAATGTCACAATCCACCAGAGAACCTTCAAACTTCGGAGAGGACCCTTGGTAGAGTGGAAGTTTGTAAACAAAAGATGGTGATGGTGAACTTAGTCTAGCCAGGGGTTATGGAGTTTTCATTCTCAGTTGGGTTTGTTTGGAACTCCTACAAGGAAGTTGAATTTTCTTGTTAGTCAATAGTTAGTAATTATGTTGCTTTATTGTTTTTTGGTATGTTTTTCTGTGCCTTGTTCAGGAGAGATGAGGTTTCGACTTCTCAGTAGAGTTTTGCAAAATAAGCCTCTTGTCATTGAGACATAGTAGGCTCAAGTGGGGCCTTGTCCTCTGCAGCATAATTTTTGAAGTCATTGATTAGGTCAGTTTTGTTGTGGTCATTGCAGCAGAAATGGAAACCAAGCTAAAAGAGATCGCTACAACACTGTAGGGAGTTTGCTAGTAGAGATTTTCATGGTTTGTTGTTTTCTCAAATTAGTAGAGATGTGGATAATAGAATAGTTCCAGGGGCAGCCTAGAAGTGAAAAAGAGACAGAAGGTGTATTCAAGAAGTTGGATCTTATTCACTGAAGACATAGTTTAAGAGAGGTGGGAGTGGGAGTATAGGTAGAAGCTTGGTTGTAATCTCAGTTTCTTTTATATTGTTTTCTTTTGTAATACTCTTATTTATGCCTTGGGTTAGGCACCTTGTGCCTAAAGTTTTCCTCAAGAAAGAATATTTGTTTGCATCAAAATAAAGAAAAGATGTGAAGGAGAAGAAGAAAAGAGGCGGGGTTGGGGGGTGGGTATGAGAGAGAGAGAGAGAGAGAGAGAGAGAGAGGGTAATATGAGGGAACTAGTAGTGTTTCCATGACAAGCATCTCAGTCCCAGTCACATTCTTTATTAGGTTGATGTCCCATTTACAAGGAAGCCTCTGTGCTTGGGAACTGATTAATGACTCTGATGCATAATGCTTGGGAACTGATTAATGACTCTGATATTCAGTAACATGAAAAATAAAAGTGACAGCATCATTTTGCATCACTGATATTCTGATCTTCAACAAAGATGGCAAGGGAACTATTGTTTGATAAATCGCATCTACCTAAATGTAGGAATATCTGAAAGCTACATTATGACATTGCCCTTTGTGACAGTTGATGGTACCATTTTCTTGTTCAACATTACCTCTATCCTTAACATTACATTGTCATGTACCGTGTTTTTCTCTTGTTGTTCAATCATCAATGCACCATGAACTTGACATTTTCAAATCCCTTCTAGACCAGACTTGTATCTTTCAGCCATTACTGAAAAAAAATATATATATATATATAAATATATATATATATATATATATATATATATATATATATATATATATATATATTAATGCTTGTGTATTATATGTTCATTTATCCAGTTTCTTCTTTAAGTAAGAAATATTTTATATTACAGCATCCTTTTCTTTTTTTTTTTTAACTGGTTCATCAGTTGCAGTTCCGGTAAAATAACATTGTCATAAAAATAATTGCTGTCATTTTGAGATGCAGGTTCTAAATCTTCCTCAGCAATCTGGGCGTTTTAACATTAGCAGACAGTTTCCATATTACAGGGAGACACTCTACATGCCAGATTTTACAAATCGAAGTTTGGGAAAGCCTGTTGTGTTTGACATGGACATGAGTGCAGGGGACTTTCTTGCCCTTACATATCTCCTAAAAGTACCCGTTGAAATAATAGACCTCAAGGTAGTCATATGCACCTAATGCAGTTGACGCCAGAGGCATATAGTCCCAGAAAATGGGATGTTCATTTTATGCTGCTTTAGAACTTAATTTTTTCTTGCTTTTGTTGTGAAACACTGCAGCGAATCTGATCCCCTACACCAATACTTTTTTGAATAAAATATTTTTCTAAGTTTTGGTATTTCCTTGCTCAGTAATCTTATCCTTTCTTTCCGCAGGGGATACTAGTCAGTGGCAATGGTTGGGCAAATGCTGCAACAGTCGATGTCATCTATGATGTGTTACATATGATGGGCCGTGATGACATTCTAGTTGGCCTAGGTAACATAAATGCACTTGGCACACCGAGTCTTGGCTGCAAGTATGTCAATGCTATCCCACTGGGTAGCGGTGGATTGCTCGACTCTGATACACTTTATGGACTTGCTCGTACGCTACCAAGAAGCCCTAGGAGGTACTTCATCTTCAGCTCCTGTAATTCTTTGGATTCATATGGAAATTAATTTTATTTAATATGACTCCTGGAGTCACATGCATTTGTTTGCATTTGCTACCTATTTGCCAACTTGCTTCTTTCGCACAGTAGTGCATGGTAGATCAGTGATTTAGATACTGTTTCCATAGTTGTTCACATAGAAATAATTCTGAAGCACATAGTTCAGTTCTGACCATATAGTCTTTAGAACTTTCTCAGGAAGGTGTATGAGAGGTGCAAATTTATTCACAAATTTAAAATGATTTTGCTTAAATTTTCCTTGCTTGTTAGTTATATAAATAATATACTATTCAATTTTTCTTGTGCTGTTTCCTATTTACCATGTCAGCTACCAGCCACACCAAAAGTTTACGGATGCATATATATCATGTAATTATTTACTTTTGTTTGTGATTTACATAATTGCATAAATAGGGCATCTTCTAATCCCTTAAGTGATAGTTTCAGAAAGCATTTTTGTGTGTTGTCTCCACTGTTCATATGCTGAAAGAACAATGCCATGTACTCATTCAGTTTCTACATATTATAACATGCATCTTCACATCCAATAATTTGAGCATTGTGGCAGGAGAACGTCAAAATTCTAAGCCAACTGCACATGATATGTGATCTAGCATTGAAATGTTATATAAAGTCTGATATGAGAATGGTGATTTGCAATACTTCTTTAATGGTCTTCTCATCCTTCCATTGGAGTATAGTGCCTAGACCACTTGCCTAGATCTTTGCCTAAGCTGGTAGATGGTACAGAATTTTATTTCGATGTGGAGTGGAGAAGAAGGTGAATAGCTACTATATGAAAGGACCTGAGGAAGTTTGTGTAAAAAATTTACCACATGCTGTTAAATTCTGGAATTCTTGTCTTTTAGTTGATGCAGATATGATATAGTGAATTTTTGTATGATAACATAAAATAAAGATTCACTACATTAAAGAACTAATGGTAAACCTAACATGCTTGTCTGAAGAGGTTTGGAGGTTACTGTCAGAGTGTGAATCAGGTGTGATATTGTAGCTAGAATCCAGCCCATATGATCAAGGCACTGCTCCTGTAGAACTTAGGCCATGATACCTAATCTAGGATGTTTTGTACGCAATGTACTGCTGATCATTGTCTTTTATTCATTCTGATATGAAAACTACAGATATGGATCACATAAACAACAATGGTGATCATATACACATTGTGATATTCATGTATGTAAATATAGTCACTAATTTTTGCAAACTAGGATTTAACTAACCTGCGCAGATGCAAAATTAATGAATGTTAGGGAGCAGTGGGCTGAGTTTTCCTAATCTGTTTTTGTTCCTCCCATAATTACACTTAAATATGTTTGCAATTTTGTTTCCAACATAAAAAATACTTGTATGCATGGAATATGGTAATCTCATGCTGAACTTCTTATCTGCATCTAGGTATACAGCTGATAAATCTGTGAAGTTTGGAGCTCCAAGGAATACTGATCACCCTGAACTTAGACAGCCACTAGCTATGGAAGTTTGGCAGTCCATTACAAGGGCACTTAATCCAAATGATAAGATAATGGTACTGACAAATGGACCTCTTACTAACTTAGCCAACATTATTCTTTCAGATAAAAATGCAAGTTCAGTTATACAGGTTAGTTACATTTTTTGTTCTCAATGTTTAATAGTATGACCTAAAACTAGCCCAAGGTGACATATCTGACATATTGATGACCTCTCTGTGTAAATCTATGTAATCTATGATTAAATCATTTTAGATTTCTTTTTCTCTGCAAAAGACTCAAGCATGACCAGATTTTGAATTACATCATTATTTTTTCACTTCATATGCAGAATGTTTATGTAGTGGGGGGGCATATCCTTGATGAATGTGATGAGAAAGGAAGCGTCTTCACTGTTCCCTCAAACAAATATGCTGAATTCAACATGTTTCTTGATCCCGTAGCTGCAAAGAAAGTCATTGAGTCAGATCTTCCAATCACATTCATTCCTCTAAGTGCTCAGCGCAAAGTGAGTTCTTTTGAGAGTATACTCAAACATCTAAAGCTTGCAGGCAAGACTCCAGAAGCCCTGTTTGCCTATCATTTGCTGTCATTGATGCAAGAGCTACAGCAACAGCACCAGGCATACCACCATATGGTAATTGAAAATTTATCTACTAGCCCAAACATACATTGGATGCAAGCTTTCCAAACACACAGTGGTATGAAACATGCATAAATGCTTGCCAAATGTTCCAAATTGTTTCAGCATGCTTTTCCATAAAATTACATAGCATCGTCGTTTTCTTTTTTGTTTGTTTTTATACATGTCTGCTTGCTTAATATCTGTTGATTTTGCAAATCTGCAGGACATATTTTTGGGAGAAATCCTTGGTGCGGTTTTCTTGGTTGATGGTCCCAATTTAAACCTGACAATGCAAAAAAAGCCAGTTAGCGTCTTGGCTGGTGATACAAGCAAGGATGGCCAGACGGTCATCAACAAAAAATATGGAAAATTCATTAGTTTATTGAATAACTTTGACAGAGAAGCATATTACAGACATTTGGCAAATTTACTCGGTGATAGGAGACAATCTGCTGTGATTGGTAGCTTTGATGAACAGAAAAAGAAGTGGAGTATACCACCAAATGAGACTTAAGGGGTTCAATATCTTTGAAGATTCTTTCAGTAGAATTACAAAAAAGAAAGGATTATTGATTTCTTATTTATGTTCATAGGTCATTTGGGGATCCCATCCATATTCTTGGTTTCTCCAAGTGAAACCACACAGTCATCTTCAAGTTACTTTCTTTTGAGGAATAAGCGTTTTCTTGTTCCCACTTGTATAGCAAACACTGAAGTCAATAAAAGAAAACTTCACGGTTGGCCTCTTCTCTTGAGAAAATTTACACACATGCTTGAGGTCTTTGGAGTTTTCTTAGCATGCAAAATTTTAATTCTTTCAGTTCCATCCCTAGAACTCGTAAATCTGAAATAATGGAACAGTTGCTGGGATTGTATTCCAGTTACCTCTCCTTCAATGATACACCATCAATTTAGAATGTTGCATGCAAACTGTTGCTTTCAGACAAAGGGAATCATCTGGTACTCCAATCTTGTTTCTGCCCATGTTTATGAGCATCAGGAAGAACTGTGGTATTTGTGGAACATGAGTTACCTTTGAATGTCTGAATTATGAAAGTATGATTGTTTTTATCTCGTGATGTTTTGAATTTAAACCTATATGATCATTACATCTTTCTATTCTCCAAGTATGGTAATAGGCTACGAGTACTATAATAACAATGATGTGAAGGTGAATGTATCATAATGTTTCACAGAAGAGAAGTGTATGCTAAGAGAAGCATATCGATAGCATCAGTGGAGGATGTAGCAATGGAAAAAAATATGGTTTTGACCTTTAGTATAAGTTAGAAGAAGATCTGTGAAGGAATAGGTGTCAAAATAATAAATAGCAGAAAAAAGGATGAAAATAGTTACTGGGGAATCCTAACATCAGGGGATCTTTTGTGCAACTTGAAGAAAAATTTACATCCATAAACCTATTGGCATGCACAGGATTTTGTTGTTTGTGTTGATATATCTAAAGTAGACTATTTTGCATCCCTCTGGCATATTCTTCGTGGTGAAAGAATGACAACATTATATAGGAAAGAAAAGTTATGCTATGAGAAGCTTGTCAATAGCACAGGTGTGAAGGATGAGGCCAGGAGACAACATGTGAAGAGGGAAAAAGGAAGATGAGGGGAAAGAGTGGACTCCGAGGTGGTTTGAGAGGAGGTTGTGAAGAATGCGAGATCACATGGAACATTAAAAGCTGAATGGAGAGGCACCTTCTTGGAGTGCGGTTCAAGCATGCGATAGGATTCCAATTCATGATATGAGAGGTAGAGGTAGAGTTGCTTTAACGTCCACTTTGCCTTCAAAGATAAGTTGTTCGGCCTATCCGGCAAATAATTCTAATGATTTCGATTGCTAAATCAAATTTATTGACATCCAAAAAGATTAGCCGAAAGATATTATTTATATTTTTTTAGTCCTTTATCTGAAAAAGCTAACTACAATGTATGAACTGTGTGCTGGGTTCGTTCTGATATTATTTATCATAATTCAAAATTTTATCCATAAAGACTAATCAAAAATAATTATTTAAGATTAAGGGAGGCAATTTATAATCTAACCCATCAATCCGACTATGAACAAATCACTTTAAGCATTTTTTAATCGGTATAAATGGATTTGGATCATAAATGGATCAATCTATCTAGATTTGTTTATTAAAAGGGTGAGGTTTAGATTTAGATCTTTGATCCGTTTAATGCATTTTGATCTGTTTAATAATTGGGTCAAGTTATAACTCGACCCATTTAGGTCCTGTTTGGCATTGTCATTGGCAGTAAAATTTTTAGAGCTTTTAAAAGTACAGCTTTTGGAAGTAAAATTTTTATAAAAAAAATATTTATTATTTGATAATCATATTTGTAAAGTACTTTGGAACTTCAACATATGTTTGATCATTAAAATAAGAAAGTGCCATTGGTATGATAAAATGGTAATAAAAGATATTGTATAGTATTGTATAATTGAGAATAATACAATATACAATTATATGTTATTATATATTAAAATATTATTTTATTATATAATATTATTATCATATAGTATTATACTATAATATTATATTATGCTTTAATATAATATTATTATTATGTAATATAATATAATGGATTATAATCTAATCTAATAATATATTATAATATAACAGATTATGTTATATTATTATAATATAATTATATTATATTATTATTAAAATATTATTATATTATTAAATTAAATACTATTATATTATATTATACTTTTATAATATAATAATACTATAATAGATTATATTATACATTTATAATATATTATCATATTAATTTATTATTATATATATTATATTATATTTATAGTATAATAATATAATATGATATGATATAAGATGTAATTAGGAGATTTATTGGTGGGCATTTTGGTTGTCAGAAAAATTTTATTTAAATCAAAATAACTTTCCAACATCGACTAGAAAATACTTTTGAGAAGAAGCTTCAAAGTGGAGCTTTTTTTAAATAAACCTTTTGAGCTTTCTAACAAAATCAAAATAGCTTTTCGATTTTTTACCAAACATCATTGTACCATCTAAAAGTATTTTTGGAGAGCTAGTAAGTGCTTTCTGACACTTTAAAAGCTTCACCTAATAAGATCTTAATATGTTTAAAGCATGCTTAATCTATTCTAATTTATTTAATCTGACTCATTTAACTTGTTTAATCCATTTAACCCATTTAATTTAAGTTGGCATTTTTAAATAGGTTATGTGAGTCGGATCAGCTTACTTATTTAATAAACAAATCAGGTTGGTCAGGTACCGATCTACTCTAGTATATAATCGATGTGGGACTAAACACACACTTACACATACTCTCACAAACTCTCCTCTTTCAAGATAGTGTTCACAAGCCAACCTCTATGGGCTAAGTAGGATTGGAAATTTTTGAAAACAGGTTATCGCAGGAAGATCAATTTAGTATCACATTGGAAGCGAAGGAAAAGAATAACACCAACTTGGATGAGCATCCTTTGGACCCTACCTCCTTTTAGGAATAGACGGAAATTTGAGCTTGGCAATGGACTTGACACCTTCAGGAAGATGTTTGGATAGAACACACTCCTTGAAGCCTATTAATCCCTAATCTCCATGCAGTTTGTGAAAGGAAAGAGTCCCAGTAGCTTCACAGTGGAATCATAGAAGATCAGCTTGGAACTCAAAATCCTCCACCCCATTCATTAATTCATTTTGTTACGAGAAATTCCAAGTCAACGAAGGTCATCTAGATATTCTGACTCAGTATTTTGGAGACAAAAATTCAAATAAATTCTCGGCAGCAGTATTTTATGGCTTTCTGAACTCAATAGGAAATGCAATGCTTAAACGCATCTGCAACTCCTACAGTAGCCTGGTTGTCCTGGCTTCCCACAATCTTGTCAAAGGAGGCCATGCATGAACCTACCTTGTTGTTGACCATTTCTCACCTTCTATTATAGGACATACTGCATGGAGGCTTCTCTCATTTGGAGTAGCATCTAGGTGAAGGCTGAAGAAAAGAAGGGCATCCCCTTTGGTTTTCCTAAACTAGATTTTGATTCGAAGATTAGACAAACTTTGCGAGAATTGCAACACTATTTTTTTAAAGAGATTAACAGGAACGTTTAGTTTTTGACATCAGTTTGGTTGTTTTCCAATTCAAAATTTATGGTTGTTTAGATTGTCTTATGTTAGGCTACCATCAAATGGTACAGCGATAATGTGATATCTCATATTCTATTCTCTTTCAACGTTATTATTTTTTAGTAGAAACATTATTATTTTTAAAACAGTATTTTTTTTTATTGTCTCATTTCAAAACTAGCAACATGATCCATTTGGAGGTGCGAAACAAGATAACATTCTTTAAAATGATATGCATTCTATCTTCATGACTTACTTTACTTTTATTTATTGTTGCTGATTCCCTTTCTAACTTACCTCTATTTCTCTTTTCTTTTGAGAAACGCAATGCAGATGCCTCCCCTAGGGTTTGAACCTTGTTTTGCTAAGTTTGATTGATACTTCTCATTTGTATAATTTTCAATTGAAGCTGTTGAAACTATTGAAACCAAATTCTTTTTTTTTAGCCCAACCAAAATAGAAAATACAAATGTGGTTTAAAACCTAGATAATAGATGCCTCAGAGCATGCTCTTGAAGTCAATGGATGTAGAGTCATATGTCACTACTTGAGTATCTAGTTGCAAGCTCATAAGTTTATCCATTATTAGGACAGAATCAAAGATGACTAATTTAAGAGTTATTTTGTTTACAATAGTTAGATGTGAGAAAAAACTATACCCCAAAATAATAATGGCTTAGTAACTTCTGTACTTATTTTAGTTGAGGATTCAATATATCAATCATGGAATCAATCTCTTTAGTTTTGAAACAAAAATAAAATCACAGCAAATATGTGTGAATTGTTACAAATTAGATAACACTCAGGTGCCAACAAATTTGAAACCCCCATCAATATTAGAATTTTGACAAAATCAAAAAATAAAAGCAAGCACCACAAATAAAATAGAATAGAATAGAAAGTACAAAAATTTTGATTAAAAGTTCTAAACAAAATTGATACAATCAAAAAGATGTTGAAAATTAAAGAAAAAGAATAAATTAAAGGAATAATTATAATATGACATATAAAATAAAAACATGAAGTAGAAAACAAAGCAAAAAATATTATAAGAAAAAATAATAAAACCAAATATATTGACATAAAAGTAAGGGAGATAAAAAATTAAAATTATCGATAAATAGTGGAACATAATATAATATATATATATATATATATATATATATATATATAGAGAGAGAGAGAGAGAGAGAGAGGTGGCCAACGGGCTAGGCCAGGCCGAGCCGGGCACGAGAGCCCGTCATACCTATTTTTATTTTTTATTTAATATTAAATTTTTAAAAATAAAATTTTTAACTTTTAAGGTTAATGTTTAATTTTTTAGCCTTCGAATTTGAAAAAAATTAAAAAAAAAAGATTTGTTATTGAAATATATACAATAGAAAAGATTATGAAAAAATATCTCAAAATTTTTATTGATAATTGAATTGCTTGTTGTTCAAATTACAGAGAATGCAAAGGTTAAAAAAAATAATTAAAAAAATACATCATAATTTTTATTCATATTGAAAAATAAGACTTGATATATTTACAAATTACAATTGTTGAAATCTTGTCTCGATAACAGAAGTTATAGATTTGTTGGTGGTGGTTGTGTTCGTATCGTCTTCGAAATTTGTTAGATGTCCACCAATGTCTTGAAGTCGGCTCTCCGTATCTAGCTAATCCTTGAAGCAGACACATATCTCTACAGATTTTTTGTTCATTCTGTTTCTCTTCTCATCCAAGACTTATCCACCAGTACTGAATGCAGACTCTGAAGCGACAGTAGATATTGACACGATCAAGATGTCTCGTGCCATAGTAGCAAGCATCGAAAAAGTATTTTGCTACGATTTCCACCTTTGTAGTACATCAAAATTATCCAACTGATTGGAATTGAGGGCAGTGGTGATGTCATTGGTGAGATAGAAATTTAATTCCGATGATAGAGACGATGAAGACGAACTACTGTCCGAGTGCTGTTGCCGTTGGACTATCCGCTGCAATACATTGTGCTTCTCGCTGCTACTTGTACTTATTTGTCTAGATGTCACCAGCTCTACTGTCTCTAAACCTGGCATTATACAAACTATACATGGCATACAAATAACATTCCACTATTTTTTTTTCATCAGTTGAATCGGTCAGCATATACTCATGATATTCATTAAGTAAATAAAGAACACCATTTAATTTAAATCTAAAATAAAAAATGGTAGCAATAGAGTGTATAATACTTAACGTAAGTCAATATTCTCTCCACTTGGCCTCTATTGCGTGAATCAGAGGGGTCAAAGTTTCATCATTTTTATATAAAAAATTTTTTTCAACAATCTGAATAATATATGTCAAAAATTCATATAAATTAAAATAATATACACTAGAGAAAAAATTTATTGTATTAAAAAATATTTCTACAAAATCTTGTAAAATTTTAGCAAGACGTCAATCCTTAGAAGTTAGAGATTTCTCAAAAAACAATCGAGAATTTAGAAAAATATTTATCAACTCAAAATATTCAAATGTACTACTTAACATAAGATATGTGAAATTCTACCTATGCACAACATCAAGTTTAAATTTTTGTATGCCTTACCGTATAAGTTACACAGTTGCTTGAAATCTTATTTATTTGAAAGAAAATACTCGATGAATTAGATGGCATTCCTAATTCGAGTAATCAAGTGATTTAAAATATCTAATCCTCTTACATACACAAGTTAAGTATATGGCATACATATATAATATGTAAACACTCACCATCCAAAATTAAATTTAATGATTGTTTTAGTAAAGAAATAACAGTAGTATTATTAGATACATTATCAAAAGTAATAGATAATATCTTATTTTGAATGCCATAATATATTGTAGTTGCCATTATTGCATTCGAAATTACAGGTGCAGTGTGTGAAAATTTAAGTAGTTTAAAACTCAGAATTCTTTTATTTATGTTCCATTCATTGTCTATAAAATGTACAGTGCAACAAATATAACTAGCATATTGGTAATTAGTAGTTCAAATATCATAGGTCATTGACACTCTACAATTTAAGGATTCTAATAATTTTTGAAGCCCAATTCTCATTTCAATATATTGCTTCATTGCTTCTCTACGACTTGTTTTCCTACTAATTCGTCTATATTGGGGTTGTAGATCCCGTTGGATATATCGTTCTAATTTTTCTGACTCAGCTCTTATAAACAGTTCTTCCCCATGAATTATCCATCTAGCAAACTCTCTATGTTGCATTTCTTGACAATATTGCCAAGAACTAAGACTACCTCGAGCTAAATTTAATTGGACTTGGATTTTTGCATCATGTGTCCTATATTGTGTTTCAAGTGCCCAGTGCCACTAGATGATTTAGCAATCAGGACGGCTTTGCATTTCTTGTAAACTACCGTAGGTTCATCTTGGGCATTTGTAGATTCATCAAAATCTCTCTATACCTCATTAGTTCTCTTCTTAATCCTACGTACTTGAGCACTAGTAGTTTCCTTAAGAGTATTCGTCTCCTCATCGAGGGTTATAATAGGGTTGCTATCATAATAATAATCCATTTATGCTAATAACAAGAAGTAAAAATAAAAAGATTATGTTGAAAACAATATACTCTTCACCAAAGATAGAGAATAAGAGAGCTTGATAGTCGATGCTAGTAGCTTGATCCTTCAACTTCGAGAGAATTCACGCACACTTAAGCAAAATTGATTGTAAGCAAGTAAATAGGAAAAGCTTGTAGAGAGAAGAAGATTGAGAGTGAAAAAGGATTGGGAGAATGGATTGGATTTAGAGTGGTAGAAATGGTGAGAATGAATCTCTATTTATAGTTGTTAGAAACTTTCATGCTTCCCAAAATATCCTCACAAACTAGTCATTTATGACCATTGATAGAGGGCATATTGGTCTTTTGAAAAAAAAATTTATCAAAAAGTTATGCAAATTGCCAAATGACCTCCCTACCTTCAAATACAGCCTTTAATTTGGGTTCATCTCTAATATGGGCAGCCATCAGATGCGCCACATAGCCCAATTTGGCATCAAATTGATAGAATCCAAAGTGGAATAGACTTTATCTTATCTAGGCGCATAAAAAATGGTCGATGGCAAAAATTTTTGGCATGGAGGGGCTTGGAGAGTCCTTATTAGATGGGTTTAAGACCCATGTGGCTCCTTATCCAACCACCCATCAGCCTAGTATGACTATTTTGGCATTTGAGGGCATGATATGGTGTGAAAGAGGGAGATTATAAGGTGCGTATGCGTAGAACTTACAAAGCATTGCCTAAGAGTCCTTCTGCTTTAACGTAGAAGGAGGCTTATCTCAAACTAATTTTAGGTGTCCATTTACATCGGATAGACTTTGAGAAACCTCCATTTACATGTGGAAAAATCAGAGATTTTCTAATTTAAAATTGGGAAACCATTGGCTTCTATTCGTGGGTGCACGCCTGAGAGAGTTGTGAAGCGTCGCATGAATTTCGAAGAGACTTTATCATATATGTCTCTTGATTTTTAATATGCCTTTTGATGGGGTAGATTGAATTCATGGGGAGATGCTTCACATGCCCCCTTTTTAAATATAAATAGGGGTCAACAAATGGGAGGAGGGCATTCGATTCAAATCTGCTCTCTTGTCTTGTTAAGACAAGAATTTCTCTCCCTCCTTCTCTTACACCACTAGCCTTTTTAGGACAAGCCCTTCTAGCCTAATCTAAGCCTAATTAGATTTAGGACAAGATTTTAGAGAGTCTTAAATAAAGATGGCAAAATCGATTCGATCCGATGGGTATGCACCCTATCCAAACCCGATCAAATCTGAAAAATAGATTTGATCGGATTTGGATTCGGATTTGGATTCGGATTTGGGTAAAACCAAAAAACTGTAGTACGGATATAAGTAGGATATGGGTAGTGCTATTTTTTATCCAAATCTAAATCCGAACTCGATCCGAATCTATGAGTATAGGTAATACCCGAACCCATACCCAAATATATATGTTTATAATTCTGTTTTGGTTGATAATATATATAAAATTATTTTAGTTATTTATATATTCTATGTTGAATTATAATTCTATTTCTATATTTGATTTCTATAAATCTAGAATTATAAATTATGTTCTATGTTGAATTGATATTTTTGTTTTGATTGATAATATGTGTAAAATTATTTTGGTTGTTTATATTTTTGGATATAGAATAGGTATGAGACGGGTATGGGTTGGATACAGAGAAATGGATTATCCGTGGGTATTTTCGAACCCATTGGGTATGGAGATGGATATCTCTTTCTTATCCGATCACATATCGGATAGGATTTAGGTATAGCATATTAAGTTCGAATTTGAGGATGGATAGTACAATATCTGATCTAAAACCTATCCATTGCCATCCCTAGTCTTAAAAGGGTTAGCCAAGTTGCCTAGAAGCCAAGAAGAGGTCCAAGTCTATATATACATCACTTATAAACCATTCATCTAATCTCTTGGCTTGGGAGAGAGGAGGAAAATGAGGGGATTGTTTAAAAGTTAGAATAGATGAGACTGAAAAAAAATTTTTAGTGTAATCCAATATGTCTAAAATATAAAATATATACTTCATTTTTTTTATAATTTGTAAGTAATCATGGAATTTTAATTATTTTTATTTATAAACTCACAAATTTCTTAGCTAGGAAGCCTTATCCTGAATTTCTAAAGAATCTTAAAATAAGTTTGATAGAAAATATTTGTTATTGCATGATTGTACCCATTTAAGAAAGAAATCTTGTAATTAATTTGTTTTCTATTTATTTAAACTAAACATTTGTAACTTTTATTATTTCTCAAAATTATTGGCACAATTATATCCAACTAAGATTTGTAATTAAGCTCTTTTCATATTTGTTTATAGTCACTATTTTAAATTCTTCTTATTTTAACTATCTTTGAATAGGGAGGAGAGAGAAATATGAATATAGAAACTTGCTTTGCTTCTATAAATGATGGGAATTAATATTTTCCATGTTTGCAACTATGATTTTTATTTTTTATTTACTGATAGAATTGTGTTTAGTGTCTTTCTTTATTTGATTAATAAATATATTTTAGTTTTTATTATTTCTTTACTATAAAAATTATAATTAAAATTTTTCTTCTTTCTTTATAAACAAAGTTGTTGTCCGGATAGACAACCGAAGAGAGAGAGGGGTGAATTGAGTTCTTAAAAAATTAAAACAATTATGTGCTCAAATCTACTGAGTTAAGTGAATGTGCAATGAAATTAATAGATTAAAACAATAATTATACAAAAGTAGGTAGGAGCAAGATAAAAAGCAACAATAGCATATACAAATATAATATTTTATAATAATTTGGTACCAAAGTCAGCACTTGCGTCCACCTTTTAAGATACTTTTTCTTGGAATTTCACTATAATCGCTCTAAGATTAAGCATGATTATTTTGCTTGGACTCAGAATCAAATTCAGTTGATTTTACTAATAAAAATCAACTAAAATATTCTCCCAAGTCACTCCTAGACTTGAACAAATAATACAATCCAGTTCAGTCTCTGAATAAATCTTCCTCCCAAGTTTCAATCCCTATTGAAAATTGTTATACCGGGGAATGAATGAGTGTTAAGGAATACAAACAAAATCTCCCAAAGAGCAAATAAAAATGCCGTTGAAGCATGTATGGATGCCACTAAATAAAGCTTGGCAATTAGTGCTCATCTCTTCTTCTTTGAAGCCTTTAAAAACTCAAGAGCATGGTGGTTGGAAAGTAAATGCATCCTCTTGAATGAACTATTAGTATTTCTTAGTTTTTCTCTTTATTTTTCTTGTTCTCTATCTTCTTTAATATGTGTGGCTTGCATCTAAAGCTAGTGGAAGATCTCAAAGTGGGTTTTTGGTCATTGAAAGATTGAAGGTAGCCATTGGAGCTATTCTACACACTTTTATATTTTCTGCAAAACTAGTCATTATTAGGTATAGTAAAGTTGACTTGCAAGAACTTGGGATCAAGTCGAAGTAGACTTGGGGTCAACTCGGATCAACTTGGGGTCAACATGAGAATAGGCTGATTTTGACACCTCTTTGTCTTGGCTTAAAAGAGTCGACTCAACTAAACTTGAAATCAACTCGGAGAATGCTCGAGCCAGCTCATAGTCTGAGAGAGTCAATTTGAAAAAATAAGTTGAAAAATAGTACATTTTATCTTGGCTTGGGAGAGTTAACTTGCAGTAACTTGAGGTCGACTCACAGTTTTGCGCCATCGAGATTATATATCAGAATCATTTTATTAAAATTTAGAGTCGACTCTTGACATTCAACTTCATTTTTCTCACAATATCGCTTCTTAAACTTGCGTCCTGTGGTCTCAAATTCTTGCAATTATTTTGACGTTCTTGGATCAAATTAACCTTCTAAAAATTTTCTCAATATACACTTCAACAAACTATCAATTTCATGATATACTCAAATATTTTGTATCCATCAAAATTATTTCTTGGATCAATAAATATTTTTTAATTATTCTTATTTATCCACCATTAGGATTGTATGGGTATTTAGAAAAAATAAAATTGGAAATCTAGAGAGAATACTCCTCACTTTTGAAATTATCATTTTTTAATATAGGATATACAAATGTGTTAAAAAAAAAATTGTTTTTGATTGCATATTAAATGTTCAGTTTTTGGCGAAAAAGGTAATGTTTCAAAACTCATGATGGGCCACCTAAATTGAAGATCTACACCAGTCATGATGATAAGCACTATAATTCCATAAAACAAAAATTAAATTATTACTACGATGATTTTATACCTTTACATCAAGTGGTTTCAAAATTGGATGATACCAATACAGTGTATAATGAAAATTTAGTCTGTTGATCATGAACTACACAAAACATGAATAGATCATATCCAGTAGATTGTGATGCTTAGGTAATAACAAAACACTATCATATCATTAACATTATATATTTCTGCATTCGCACAAAGCATAACTCAGATACCTTTTAGACATAATATTTAGTATTTAAGTATCTTTTGTTGTTCGGGTCATAATCAATGATGTAAATCTTCAATTTGGATGACTTACTATCGATTTTTTTATTTATTAGTTCTTACTCCTAAAACTTTAAATTTCAGTGACTAAAGATAAGGGTTGTAAATTAAAAATTTAAACTTTTGATTATATTGACAAGATCCAAAATGAATCAATAAAAATTTATATTTTGAAATTTCTTAACCGATGCATCAAGTCCTTATTGCCATTGCAAGATGTTCTGATTTTGCAACTCAAATAACATACATGTATTTACTAAGGTTTTCAATATGTTAGTTATTAAATGGAAGTGTTCATTGGTTTTCATATAGTCAATCATTTTACATTTAGTTAGACCTCACCAAATATAGAACAGGGAGTTAGGCGTGGCTATTTAGACCTGCCAAACCGAACAACGAATCCAAAGATAAGGAGGTTCCAGGTTGCTAATGAGTTCAAGTCGTAGACAGGTCGAGCTTACTCAACCGATTTATTAATTGGATTTGAGTCCTTGCCCATCTAATCTGTTGCAACCCATTTAATAATTGGATCTGGATCAACATGGTTACAACTCAACTCATTTAAAACCCATTTTTAATTGTTTAAGACATGTTTAACCCATTTAACACTCCTTATAAATTGTTTAAAATATGTTTAACACATTTAGTACGCATTTAATCTGTTATCCCAGAAATATGTTTAACACATTTAGTACGCATCTAATCTGTTATCACAGACGTAATCTGATCTGACCTTATAATTAAAGAGTTACACAAAGATTACTCTTTTAAAATTAAAAAAAAAAAAAAAAAGAAGATAGGGTTGATAAACAAAAAAAAAAAAGTTCTGTTTTGAATTTTTGACCCTTCTAACAGTTGGATTCTGGCATTACCTAACGAGCATGTCTGAACCATTCTCATATCCCACCCAAGCCATGACTACTGTTAGGAAGCAGGCACAAATTACCACTGAAACTAATTAAGTAGAATAACTTATCCAACGCACAAAGATGGAAGTGTAAGACAGCCAACACTCCATGGCAATTCCGCTAATGAATAAATTCTTCATATTTGTCCGGTCATACAATGACAAATATGAAATCCCTATTAACAAAATATACATCTACACATTTATATATTAAATTATTATCAGATAACCTGATCGATAGTCACATTCAAACCCAAACCCCTCCAAATTAGGTCAACGTTAGGCTATCAAATTATCTGACATCATTTACGGTCCCACAGACCCTCTCTTTCCCTCCCTCCCCCACAAGACACCCCAAAAAAAAAACAAAACAGGAGAAAAAGACGAAGAAGAAGAAGAAAGAAAGAAGAAGTAGAAAAAACAAGCAAACAATTTGCAGGTAGCAGTGCTTGCTAGACATGGTAATGAAAAATATAAGCCTTTTCTTCTTCTTCTTCTTCATTATATTAGATCAGTACTGAAGACGCGATCTCAATGCAATTGAAGGCAGAAGGCCCTTTTGGAGATAAAGAATACTTGGATACATTATCTCCATTAACAAAATGAGACAAGATACAGTATTTTGATGAAAGCAACAAAAGCTAGATGATCAATATACAAGACAATACAAGACTAACGTCACCTTCACCAACTACAGGAAATATACACTATGAATGAACCTCGAAAGCCATTTAAACATTAGTCACTTCTGTACAGCTAAATATGAGAATTCATCTCGTAGGCAGGGAAATGAACCAAAAGTGCCAAACTTTTCCACGTCCAAGGACTACTTCATGACTTAAAATTCAAATCTACAGAATGTACAAAAGAGTGGAAAAGAGAGATGATTCAGATGACTTTCAATTTGCATGTCACCCACTTCTCTGAACTGTGCGTTCATCCAGTAGCCCTTGGATCATACATGACAACGTGATTCAAATGCTGAGGATAGAACTGAAAGACAACTGATATTCATATACCTACAATGCAGTACCTTTTAGTATGTACCATAGGATTCAAGTGGATTCTCCCCACAAAGCATCTATTCCGAATGAAACATTCCTACTCTAAAGCCACCATGGATTTCATCCATCTGTATATAGGGAAATGGCCCATGTGGCATTCAACCTGTTCAACAGATGAGGTAAATGGAAGTTAGGAGAAATGATCATAAAAATAATTTAACAGCAGTGAAGATTTATACCTTCCTCGCTAAAGGCAAATACACCTCCCAGCATATCATCATTATTGTCCCCATCTTCTTCGGGCTTTTCTCTCTCGCAGTGGTTGCTGCTGCTGTCTGCATCTGTAACAGCTCCAGTTAACTCACAGCAGTCATCGAGCTCTGATACTTTACAATAGCCTTCATGGAAAAATTGGGTAAACTCTAATGAATTATGCGAACTGGAAGTTTCTGACTGTTCAGAGTGGATGTTGGTAATGCAAGCGTTTGAGAATTGATTGGTCAAAGCAGTGTTTGAAGACCGACTGTCACCAATAACTGGTCTCCCAGCACATGACAAGCTACTTACTGTAGTGGATAAGCCATTTACAATAGAGCCATCCATAAGAGAATAGCCATTCGAGCATTTAGAATTAAATGATGTACAATCTTTATCAACTAACTTTCTTGGTATCTGCCAAATTTGGGATGATACGGACATGGAACCCACACTTTCATCTACCTCACAATGAACCATTGAAGTTGAACTCTGAGTAGACTCAGGAGGAATAACATTCTCCAACGAATGCAAGATACCAGGTTCAGAAGACCCTGCCATACAGTGTCCATCCAAATCAATCAAATTTTCTGTGGTTCTTGACCCTAGAAGAAAATTGACAATGTTAGGGCATCAGTTTACCAAGTTGCCAATAGTGGAGTGATATAATCGTAATGCAGCCCTTACCAATATCTGATCCATATGCAATCGATGAAGGCTTAGAGCGACTAACAATGGTGCCATTGGTTAACTTATCCCTATCTTGGTCGGTCTCTGACAATGAAGTTTCACTTCTTCCTCCAGCAAGACCCCTGCAAGAAGTATCCTCCATGATGAATAACTTCCCAAATTACTACTATATCTGTTAAAACAATGAAAAAGTGTATATGCAATTTACATATGATGATGTCAAAAATATACAAAAGCCTGTTTTTTGTTTGGAGGAAGCAGAGGCAACCAGCCCAACCTGAATTCACTAGGGTCATTGGCAAATGTTAAATAATTAATAGATGGATAAGTTTTAGAAACCAATTAGCTAGAGCTATAATAAATGGTTTTGTTAGCAGAGCCTAGCTTAGTTTCTTGCTGCAGTTGGATACTACTAGGAAGTTCATCTCTTATCTGCATTCATTATGTTCATTCAACCCCATATAAACCTTCAACCGCAGAATAAGCAACCCTCCTTCCCTCTTTTCTTGGATAATTATTTTCTAACATGTAAACTGATTTTCTTTTGCGTATGTCTGCCCCAAGCATCAAAGACAGAAAATATGGAATCAGTTAGTATATAGACCCACGCTCCTGCAGATAGGACTGCCAACCAACCTAATTTCTTAAGTCAGCATACACCAAAAAACCTCCTACTTCGTTTTATTCTTCCCTTTTTCTTCATCACAGTATTGCTACATCAAACCAACATTTTTCAGAAAAAAAATCTAATCTTCGATGGCATAGATGTGTAGTTGTAATACTTCACCATATAGCCTCCTTAAACAATAATATCAATTAAACTTTTGCATGATATAAATGCAGGGATTAGTTATGCAGCCTTGCATGAATGATTTTAAAAATCTAGCCTCAAGGCTTAAAAGGCTTACGCCTCAAGACAAGGTAGCAAGAAAATTAGAGTTCAACAATTTATAGTCAACGATTAACAAAATAATGAGATCATTATTTTAACAGACCATGAATCTTAATTCACTATGTAAGTTACAAACAAACAAAATCTTACATTTGTCAACAACATAAGGTGGCCATCCACTTAAAGGAGACTGGAGTTGCCAACAACTACGCCATACAGACACACATTTTAGGCTGAAGAAGCTATACCACAGCAAACAAATGGAAGAGAGAGTGGACAAGTGGTTCTTTATTTCTAAAAGGAGGGCCAACATCTATAAAGGTGGTTGATCCATGTTAACACCATCCGTAGGTGCAGAATACAAGGCTTTTCCTAGTTATTTTCAGCAGGAGATAATCAAACATTGTAATTGATATTACCATATATTTTTTAGGATAAAACATGCATTGAAGAATCCTAACTAAATTAGGAAAACAAGGTTGCTAATTGACCATAAAGGTTTTGATTTAAGACAGCTATTATTATTAGGGAAGCAAATGGGTCAGGCTGGTCCATCTGGCCGGTGGACCAGTCCCAAAAAAATAATCAGGCCGGATCATCTTGTCAAGCCCAACGTGCAGGCTGATTCAGGATTTTAGGCAGAATCAAACTTGGACAGGGACCTAATCAATTCTAACCTGGCTTGACCTTGGCCTTATCTCAATAGTATAAATGTTGTAATATCAAGCAAAGATAGTATATACACTATATATTGTATAGTATAAATATAAAGTACAAATATAATATATATGTACACAATTAAATACATCATCCATATATGCATAATAATTACATGGTATTGCATTGGAAATTTTAAACACGATTAAATTAAAGCTACCAATTAATTACCAAATTATGGTGATTGTGTACACCATATATAGCATAGCTTTGAAATTTGAATAATGATTAGATTACAGTTATCAACTATCTACTGCATATAAAAATATTATTAGTTGACCTGCTTGATAGGTATGTAAATGACCCACCCAAGACCAATTCCTGAATTGAACTAAACCAAGCTAAGATAATAATGCATAGTTTTATAGATAAAACCTGTTTGCGCCAGGCTGGTTAGGCCTTGGTCTGGTTTTCTGTGACCAAGCCATGCCTACATTTATAGCATATCGAAGTGTAGCTTTCACCATCGTACAGCATATAAACTAATTTATAGCATATCGAAGGAAAGAATCATCATGCATAGTTATTCAAGATTAGCATTTTCACACATGCTTCGTACTTGGGGTAATCAGCAAGGAACTGCAGAAAAATAAGCATTACCTATGGTGATTATACATTATAAACAACCATAACAGCCATCCAAATATTAATACAACAATATATATATATATATATATATATATATATATATATAGTGTGTGTGTGCGCGCGCCGCGTGCATGCGTGTGTATATGTATGTATATGTATATGTATATTTACTATACTCGTTCAATAATATATAATGCAAAATCAAAGTAAACATGAAACCATGAGTAGTAAAATAATTTCTTACAATGGTTGTTTATATGTATGTATGTATGTCTATATATATGTGTGTATGTATATATCTATGTATATATATGTATGTATATATATATGTATAAGCACTATGCTCGTTCAATAATATATAATGCAAAATCAAAGTAAACATGAAACCATGAGTAGTAAAATAATTTCTCATGATGGTTGTAGAGGCCCTCAATTTTGTTATGCATACAAATGATGGGAGTTAATAGTTGCTTTTATCTTTTTGTTTATATCTCCAACATAAACTGTCTCTTATATTAGATTTTTATTGAGATGCAGAAACATTAGCTGAAAACTTATTATTACCATGAATGGGCTTATTGGAGAATGAAAAAGCTATTTTATTGTTATTACCTATAGTTTCCTATTATAACAAGTAATAATGGCCATTGTAACAACTAATATTTAATTCTAAAGATAACTATTTAAAAGGTAGAGTGCATAAATAATGCCCATCTTTTTTGTTTAGTTGATTGTATTAAGTATCATTAATACATTGAGAGAAGCTTCGAAAATTTTTGATTTCTATTATTTAGTCATATAGATAAAATGATTTAGCTGAAAATCTTATTTTGGCATGTTATGTAGAATTTTAGATATAACATAGTTGTACAATTGTTATATAGAATTTTTAGTAATGCAATTCTTTCTTCTAACTCCCAACTTTTGAAGCTATCATCCTCCTAATTCTGCATCCATTTTTGTCTTCTACAACCAATAAAGCAATGTTCAAATGACTACCGAAATGATTCTAAATTATTTGTCTTTTTGGATTCAAATCCAACCATTTGCAAACATAAATATAAATAATTGAAAATGCTGTGGCCATTTGCATGTTGTCTAGTTATGAATAGATATTATAAAATATTGTGATCTTTTAATAACATTCTTTCACCATTTATTAATCGGATTAATATTTTTAAATTAAATATTTATAAAGCAGAGAGCAAAGAAAGGATAAGCATGGGATGTTCTTTTTTCTTCTTTTTTTAATTTTTCCTTCAACCTTAGCAAGGGAGATGATAACTTTGTAGAGGCTGCTTGCCTCACTTTATGGTGTGTAGCAACACTGACCTCATCAAAGAGCAAGCAGAAGGGTAAATGCGAGAGGAAAAGAAGGCCGGGAGAGTCTAAGGTGCTTTGCCAATTGCCTATAAAATTCTTCATTCTTCTCATACTGCCCCACTATAAGAAAAGGAAGTGTAAATTCGACACAAAAATGATTGGGAGAAACAAATTTGACATCATTGAAGCCTTCGAATAAAACTTAGTCAATCTTAGGCTCTTATCCTGTAATATCCTCTATGGCCACAAATGTTATTTGGAGATACCAGTTAGGCATTTTACTTTTGTAAATGTAATATGAGGACTAAATAGTTCTTGATATAGTTCTGAATTGTCATCTATTTGCTATTGATCATGGAACATTGCTAGGACTAATTTGGTTATACCAGACTCTCATTTTTCATAGTCTCTATCATCATTGGATAGTTAATTTAATGTAGATGTCCTCTCCTTTAACACTTTAAAGGAATTTTTCTTAGATCCGTGAGTTTGCTGTTTCAGGTTTAGCATGATCAGGCTCAGTAGGGGATTGCTTTGGAGCTTGACAAGATCTTTCCTTTCCTTATCAATTTTGAACAATTTTTCGCCATTTACTCCTTTCAAACTTTTTGCTTTAATTATTTGTAAAATTGTGAAGTTTAGTTGCCATTGTACTTAACAAATGTCCTTCAATCTCTTTGGAATCACAAACCTCATCTAGTGAATGATTGGCACTAGGAATGCCTGTTCTTACTTCATGCCAATTCTTGAAAGCCTTGTCATCCTATATTAAAGCACCTCACCAATAAAATTAAACCAATATATCCTTGAATCGACAAAAGCTGTATTAGTTCTTAGAGATTCGCTTCGGTGCCTTTTTTACTTTAGGCAACATCTCAATGTTCAACTAAAGAGGGGCAAAAAAGAAAATAAAAATATCAGCTAATGCAATGGTTACTAGTTTTAGAGAGATAGAGATAGATCGAGATTGGGATACTGACAGACAGGAAACTAGAAGCAACTAGTTACCAATTTTAGAGAGAGATGTAAACAGAGATCGATAAATATGAAGGAACAAAAGAAATTAACAGATGGAAAAATTGAGAAAGCAAACAAGGGTGGATAGGGGGCTTCAGGGTTCGTCTTCCGATCAGTATCCGGAAAAAAAAAAAGAAAGAAATCATTGGATCTCCTTTGATAAGACTATGCCAAACCACAAAAAAGAGAGACCGTTGGATAGTCTTTAGAATAAGAGTTAGATTTCATATTTAAATCCTATACTGATAAGAAGAAAATTAAGATCACCTTCCAAGTTTATCCCATCAATTAGTTCTATAATAAAGTAGGCTTCCACATGGAATGAGATCAAAACTTCTCTCATGGTGGAATAGAAAAAATGATGGGAAATCCATTTCCCATCTATTCATGTTAGAATACCACTTTTTAACCAATATCTCTGGTAACATGAGAAACCAACCAGCTGCTACATTCAACATCACCCAATCAAAGTTCATGACCGTCTTTGGAAAAGGGGGTACAGAAGCAAGAACCTAATTCTCGACGTGCCTCGACCTTTAAAACCCTCTTATCAAGTCTCCTATCACCAAGTTGTCTAATAGATAAGATATTCTTCATACTCTTGCAATGCATAAGGCCCCTGCCATTCCAACTCCAAGAACAAATTCCCTTAAAACTTTTTCTAGCCACTGAGCTGGCAATGAGGCATATTTCTTATAAATGTTATGCCTATATAAATTAGGCATCAGTGATTGAAGCAGTAGGTTCTTGCCTCAAAGCCCTTGGTTGCTACTATTGAATTTAAAGTGGCCAATACAACTCTATTTTTCCCAGGCCATGCATTACTTCTTCAGGTTTTCGAATGTCAATTAGGCTCCAAAAACAGCCAAAATATCCAACCAACCAAGGTACCTCCTAGCTGTTAAGCAATATGCACCCACCTAGATGGTTTTATTTACAAATGAATACAATAAAATACACATAAATAAAAAAGATAAAACACCATAAATAAATTAGTGAAAGAAATATTAAATTAAGAATGAGTGGGAGAAGATAGAGCAGAAAAGAAAGTGGAGGTAAGAGGGGGAAGAGATGGACAGAGGAAAAATTATCAGAGTGCTATCATCACCTCACCCTATAATCTCACTATCTACTTCATCTACTTGCTACCACCTCCTATTGTCTACCATGGAAGACTACCCCCATCGCCATCTACTTGTCGAAGTCTTACTGTCTCACAAGAAGCTTAGGTTTTAACATTCACATGCCCTTAACCTTAGGCCTTGCAGTAGGGTAAGGGACTTTACGATCCATACTAAGCCACACATGAGAAACTGCAGCATAGTTCACTTGCCCAGCCGACATCCACCTAGGCCACATATGCAAGTACTTGAGTTTTTGGAGTCTGCCTGCGCGCCCACAATTCAGCCATCAAAAGCAGCTAGGGGGTACAAAAGCATATGCAGTTGCATAGACTGCTTTCTAGAACAACGATGATAATTGCCAGTCTGAACTGTGTAGATGGGCCTACATTTCATGTTCTTCGCATTAACTTTTGGTCATGTAACATAGGCTAAACCATTAAGGGTCTATTAGTGATCAAAAACATTTTAATGAAAAAGCATTCACCATTTCATTTTAGTGTCAAAATTCTAAGACCAAAGATCTACAAAGTAATAAAAAGTATTAATCAAGGGCAAACCTCTTTCAAAGTATGAGGAATCTAAAGGTATGTTGATCACTTTTTTTTTTTTAATCCCTACCCATTCGTAATAGACCATGACATGAACTAGAAAATATCCTAAGTATAAACATCAGATTTATACATCTTCACCAAGGGAAACTTGGCAAATGAGAATCTATAAACCAGCCCTAAATAGTTAAAAGGCTAAGTGTTTATGATTATATTGGATTTTTCATGTCACATTAAGTTGCATAACATTATGCAACTTTTTTTCAAGGGAGACAAGATTTCTGTTATTGCAGCTCTAACATCCAACTTAACATTGTCGAATTGTTATCTTCTTTCCTTATTCCTTTCAAAATGTTTATTTAAGTTCCCTGATATTTCTACCCTGTTATCTGGATTCCTTGATTCAGCAACTTTATTTCAAATACATTGGAAACTGAGGTTTAAATATTAGATATAAGTATAACATTAGCACATCATCAATGAGAATTGCTATACCCTGATCCAAATAAATGGGAGGGACATGTAACAGGGCTACCATGTAAAGCAAGACGGATGTGAAGAAACAAGGATAAGATTTGTCATGGTTTAAGGAATTAAAAGAACTTCAATTGTAAATATATGCATGATGCTTAACAAGTACAGTATCTCAAAATAGTTTTAACTAACCAAAAATATGGGAAAAAGATGATAAAAGATGAGGGAGTCTAAAAAAATAAAGCCATAAAGATGATTTCATTGATATCAAAATGCACCTTTAGGTTTGATTCATATCATCTTATATACACATGGATATAGATATAAACATGTGTATGTACGTATGTATATGTATATATATAATGTATGAATGTAGTAACACTTCATTGGTATTCTAAGAATAATAGTTCAGTTTGATCTGAGAATACACCCAGACCACCAAACTATGATTATGTAATCAGATGTAAGCAAAAGAGGACTCAAATCTAACAGGAATTCCATTTCAAAGATAGAGAATTTACAAGAAGTTGCATTCCAAGCTTAAAGGGCAACTTCTAACATGATCATAGGCATGCTGAAGGAGAAGATACCAAATTAGTGGAAAACTTGTCTTCCTTATTCCCCATTTAATTTTCACAAACTAGCCAACTTTTCTTCCCTCATCTACAGACTTGTATAAAAATTATCATCTCCCACCTTATCCTCACTACTTACACATATTTTTTAGAGTGGAATCCTGTGGATCACATTAGATAAAGAATGAGAAGAAAAAAGTACCCAGATAGTCACCAACAACATAAAGTGAACACAAAGATCAGCTTATATTCTATTCTTTAAAAATAATATGACACACCTCTCTCCAGAATAAAGATCATGCCCCTGATCAACTGAAATACGCATAACATTACATGAAAACCCACTAGACCATCCACCAACCTGTCGGGAGGAATAAAGAAAAGCAAAACCCTCAAGCTCAAAGCCTGCATTAACAGGAAGCTCTCATCCCCACTTAAACTGGATGACTACAGCTTGATTAGTTGGGCTATGGAGTCATGAACCATCTTAACTAATTTCCACCAGTTTGACATCTATCATTGAACAGTGTAAAAAGCCCTAAAATCAACTCCTGAGTACACAAAGAACATCATAAAAAGCTTCTTGAGCCACCACCCACCTGACTTTATTAACCTAAAGCAGATACAAGTACAATGGCAAATTCAGGCACAAGTGGAGCTCTGCAAAGGACTTAAAAGCAGAACTTCTGGCAGAGATGTGCAAGCACAAGAATCTAAAGAAATTCCAAAGCAATCATCTTCACCAATTTCTGTATCTCTCTTAACCTATAGTATCTGTTTCCTTTTCGCTTCTTGAAGAAGAGGAGGAAGAGGAAGAAAAGAGGAGGAAGAAGAGGAAGAGGAGGAGGAGAGGAAGGAGGAGGATAAGAAGAAGAAGAAGAGTAAGAAGATGAAGAAGAAGAAGAAGAAGAAGAAGAAGAATGGCAGCGTGCTTGTTTCTGATGGACCAGCAGCAGGGATGGAAGAAGAAGAGGTGGAAAGAAAGGAAGAGGAAAGGGAAGGTCAGCTGCGACAGAAGAACACGATGACTTCACAGATGGAGGAGAAGACCTGGTTGGAAGTTTTAGGTCTCATGACCATCCCTTGCTGCTATCCTTGCAGCCCTCTGTTAGAGCCCTAGATCCCATCCCTTTTTCATTCTTCCAATCTTTTTTTGGCCAAGAAGCCCTAAAAACCTTATCAAAATTAAACCATTGTGATTGAAAAGAGTCAAAGCATGCTTTTTTATGCTCGGGCTTTCTACAAGGAGCTAAAAAGGCACACCTTTTCAGTTGGGGTAGCTCAGCCACTTAGGGTGGGCTTTACCAATGCCTTCTGCCTAGGGGTGCCTCAAAGCATGCCTTTAACAAAACTCAGTATTTCAATGAAATCATCATAACTCATAAGCATATTTCATTAAAAAGGCAGAGCTCGGCACTTCAAATAGCTATATATCCATATTAAATTTAGGGGCCATTTAACTGGCAAATTATATGACATCAGGTCCTTAAAATTTTAAATATACATAGTATATAATTGTAGTCTGATAGCCTATTGTAAAACTCATTTTAAGATGTGTCAACTCATAAGACCTAGAAATGGATAATGAATTAGACTTTCCTGGATTTTGTAGCCTGAAATCTACAAAATCCGGTTTTGTGATCGTTGATTTATCTAGATTTCATGGCCAATCTGACCCCAACAACTCCCCAACGCATTAAAAAGTGTTTTTACTTCTTCTACTCCGTAGAGGTGGGGGGGGGGGGAGAAGAGGAGGGATCGGGGGAAGTCTTTAAGGAAGGGATGGCTGTTATATTCCCTTCATGGTTGTAAATGTGATTTTGTCAATATTTCTCAATTATGCTGCCAAACTTCCTTCCTCACTACAACCAATAAGTCTTATGCAATCGAACTGCATTAATCTTGCCTTGATCAAGATCACAAGATTCAGCATCTTCATTCTTAAAATTACAACATCTTCATTATTAAACTCAGAAAAAATGAGTCTCCAAAACCCTTTATTTGTGCTCACAACATCCAACATGATGACCACAATCCTTTACAATAAATTTTATGTTATATAGTGTCAAAAAATCAAGGAATGAAGCTGCTCCAAAGGATATTGTGAAGTTCATGAGAAAAGGCAATAGCAATAGCATAGAAAGCTAGATAGTTGTCCAAGCTAATAACATAGAATCGAAAAATATCTAAGGATGATTACTGTTCAACTCTAGTTTGATAATATGCGACTACAAGACATGACACTCATGCTTGAAAATAGACTCTCGCCCTATTATAGACTAACTACTGACCTACTAGAAAATCTCCATGGTTTCCTGCTGAGGGTGGAGATTTGTCAAAGTTCCACAAATCCCAAACAGCTAAGATAAAGATAGTGGTGGGTTAACTATGGTTTTATATCAATAGCTAGAAAACATAAATACAAAATTCCAGCAACTTCAGCATGTGGATAAAATATAAAATCTACAAATGGAAATTTCAAGAGGATTCCCCATATCAAACTCAAACAATATAGTAGACTCAATTATTCAATATTTATGTATATATGTTACCTATCACTCCAATCTGATTGGGAATAGTGAAATTGCTCAAAAACAGGCAGTAAATCCTTTCTCCTTATTTCGACCTCATGAATGGCTAACTTTTCAATCTCAACCTCTCCACTAGTACCATCTTCGAAAGATCTTCCACTAGCTCTTGATGGATCCATCACATAAAAACAAACCTATAACAAAAGTATTAAGCAGTTCTTATTTACTCTCATTAATAATTAGGAAAAACTGCTAAAACAACAAAGGCAAACACAAAATAGTGGAATACCTTAGATGTCTGCCATATTGGAATGCTCCCACAGCTAATCTGAACCTCAGCATTAGAAAGGTACCAGTTGGGTCTTTCATGACTCTTTACTGACTCTTTACCAGCTATACTATTGGCCGATGACATAGAACATAAAGTTTCTTCATCTTCACAATCAGAAGTATCCATGATGGTCTCAGCATTCTGGTGGTTGTTGAAGACAATTCTAAGGATGTTTTCCTCTCTTTCAGGCCAATTAGATCTTCTGCAGACATCCCACCATTGAACTGGTTCAGCATTTACATGTAACTCCTCATCTTGAAGTTGCAAAAGAGAACCCGATCCAACTCTTGAACTGCCAACAAATGACTCTGCAGAAGATGGCAGAAGTTCATGTTGAATCACATGACCAGATGGAGAGTAAACCAAAAGATGCTCCAGGGAATTGGCCTTTGAGGTAATTGGTAGACTATCATGGTGTACAGAATTGTGGAAGACAGCAGCAATAGCACCTGATGGTATGGATATCTTTCCAGATGCAGATGCTGCAACATTGCTAACTGTATTTAGCCAACCAGAACTACCATTTTTTATCCTACTAACTACAGAAAGTGTGACAGGAGGTGGAGGTGGAGGTGGAGGTGGATGAAATTGTTGATCCGTGGTGCACAACGACGTTGACCACCATGGCAATGTGAGATGAGGCGTAAGGATTGGCCCATCACTATGAGGATTTTGCAGTTGAAGACTAGCATCGCCACCAAATGGAGATAACACAAATATATGGCAGGTTCCTCTGGATGAAACAATCGCTATCCACTGACTATAATGACTAAAACAGATGTCCTGTATGACCTGGAAACAGAAGAGAGAAAAGGACAGAACTTAAACATAAATGAAATAAATGTTTCTACAACTCATTTCAGATGAGCAATTTGTCAGGATCTTACAGCAGTCGTAAGTCCACGATACAGCTTGTATAGATGAACATGCGACAAAGTCCAATCATAATGCCCAGAGCCAGAAGCATTAGGTCTGCAGGCTGGCATAATCCGGAAGACATTTATATTATGCCCATGTACAGAAGCTGTAACGAGAAGGGTACCACTAGGATCAAAACACAAAGCAGATATAGGACTGGTATGAGCCCTGAATTGTGAAATGACTTCTTTTGTAATGAAATCCTTGACAACAACCTGCAGAAGAATATTATATTGATATGCCATCAATTTTAATCAGAAAATAACTAAATGTATATGAATCTGCACATGGATAACCCAGAAAGTGCATATTTGTTTGTATCATGAGAAAGAGGGAGCAAACAAAAGAATACACATGAGATAATTGATTTAAAACCAACCATTCCAGCATTATCAGCTTCACTATGATGCATTGTTGATGGAAGTCTTCCCACCCTCCTTGAATTTGATGACAAGGGAGAACTAGAACCATCAGGCAGCAGCTCTTGACAATATCTTGAAAATGTTTTGTATCCCATATCCCCCAGGTTGAGTATTCCAGCAGCCAACTGTTTACTAGACTCCACTGCATAGCGAGCAACCAAGTTCCCACTGCTAGGTGAGGATGATGGGCTAACACCTGGAGAGGGAGTAAGGTTTTGGGGACTGAGGCGCCCTGTGTTTGACAACAGAGGATTATTGGACGCATAAGCTAACCACCTTGGACCAACAGCCATCGGACCATAACCAATGTTAATCCCAGATGCTCCTTGCAATGGATAAGTCAGCACGCTGAACTTATTCTCAAGAGTAACTGCATCAAAGCAGTATATCTGTCATAAAAGAGTCAAGTTATCAGTAATGTTCAAATTCTTAGAGTCATCAGCCTCAAGTGTAATAATATAGATCATGGATCCTATATAATCATTTTTAAAATGAACTCAAACATCTTACCTGGGCAGCAAGAGCCACAGCAACAATTCGAGGACTGCATCGTACAATATATACAGCAGATCGAAATCTCAAAACATGCACATAATTGTGAGATTTTAGAGAGTAGAACCGAACAACTGTGGGAGTGGGGACAGAATTTCCTGATTGAGGCTCGCCAGTGCTCTCTCTGATCAAAGCACTCAGACGACCACCTTGGACCATACCTGAGCCATTGGTTTCATCACCAGCAACAACCAATAGCAAAGGTTGTGATGCTCTGAATCCTTCACTGCCCTCAGACCTAGCAGGAAATGGCTGAATCTGTAAACACGTGACTGGACCATCACGCTTAGAGACCAGTTCACAGACATTTGAGGCATCCTCAACATCAAGTACTTGAAATCCATTCGAATACCCAAGAAGTAGAACATGCTTGAATGAAGATGGACCAAGTTCAAGCTTGTCAAAGCCAGCCCACAAAACCTGTTGAGCAATAACGTGTTAGAACAGATTGTGCCGTGATAAGTTAATTTCAGAACATCAATGTTAACCACATAAGCAAAACAGACTAGAATAAGTGCAAAAAACAATAGAAAGATACAACATGAGGAGACTTCATCATACATAGTAAGTGAACGATGTATAATGTATATAGACCAAATAAACAACAAACCATAGAACGCAGAACCATCCCGAACAGGACAGTTCACGATAGCAAACCGGAACGGTTGGGCCAAGAAAACGGCACACCGGAGGAGGGAGACGGAAAGAGAGGAAAAGAGAGAGAGAAGGGGAAGGAGAGACGGCACGATGCCGTCGGAGGCCGGCGATGGCCGCTGAGGCCACGGAGGACCACAGAGGC
Organism: Elaeis guineensis; assembly: GCF_000442705.2. Classification (NCBI taxonomy): domain Eukaryota; kingdom Viridiplantae; phylum Streptophyta; class Magnoliopsida; order Arecales; family Arecaceae; genus Elaeis; species Elaeis guineensis. The sequence goes on along the minus strand of NC_026006.2, from coordinate 45,952,849 downwards.
CTCCATGGCTTGGCTCGTCCGATAGGGCATTTAATCGAGCGAGAAAGAGAGAGAGGAGCGATTGTATCGTAGGGAGGAGCAGACGGCGGAGAGGCTGCCGAAGAGCACCAGATGGCCGTCGTGGCCACCAGACAGCGAAAAACGTACGGATGGAGCCGCGGCCATGGAACAGGAGCGACCACCCCTGTTCACTCGTCAGTTTTTTTAAAAAACAAAGATAAATAGTGAAGCCGACAATGGGTTTGCAGGCTTCACTGTTTGAAAATTTTTAAAAAAAATCTAACAATGAAGCTGACAAACCCATTACCAGCTTCACTGTAATCGCAATTTTTTTAAAAAATCATGAAATAGGGACGATCGTCCCTGTTTCACACTCGCGGCGCCGAAGGCCACAATTGTGTCATCCGACGGCCAGCCGGAAGCCCTCCAATGGCTTCCCCTCCCTTTTCTTTCCCTCCTCCCCTCTCTCTCTCTTCCGGCTGAGGATCGATGGATGAAGCGAAGCCTTGGCGGCCCTCCGAGCGTGCCGGCGACCTGCCTGTGGCCACCAGCGGCATCTCCTCCAATCGCACTCTCCTTCACTCCCCCTTCTCTCCCCTTCCCTCCCCCTCCCCCTCCCCTCACTTTTCCTCCCCCCAGTTCGCTTCTTTTTTGCTGTGTCGGTTCACACCGATCCGATCAAATACAGATCCGTATCGATCCATACCACCAGTCGATCGGCACGGATTCCAGTACTGAATCCGCAAACCTTGCAACAAACCAAGATAATAGATTCAGACAAGGTTCGCGGACTCGATATCGAAATCCGTATCGACCGATCGGTGGTATTGATTGGTACGTGTCAATATCGGACCAAACGACGTGAACCGGCACAGGCAAAGGAAGCGAACCGAGAGGAGGAAAAGAGAGAGAAATAGCGAGAGGGGGGAAGAAAGAAGAGGGAGGGAAAGCTGTCAGAAAGGCTATTAAACAGCCTTCGACTGGCTACCATGGCCATCGGATGGCGCACTCTCCACGTGTGGCGCCGCAGGTGTGAAACAAGCGATGCCCTTGTTTCACAAACATTTTTTTAAAAAATCCAAAAAAATGTGAAGCCGGCAAATGGTGATTGCCAGCTTCACTTAAGTGAAACCTAAGTGAAGCTGATAAATCCATTGCCGGCTTCACTGTTTTTGACTTTTTAAAAAAAAATAAAAAAGTTGACTTCACTATTCATCACCTTTTTTATAAAAAAAATACGATGAAGGAACAGGGGCTATCGCCCCTATTCTGCGGCCGTGACTCCGCCCGTATGGTTTCCGCTGTCCGATGGCCACGGTGGCCACCTGACAAACTCGAACGGCCCCTCCACCGACTGTGTCTCCCTCCGGTACATCGCTCTCCCTCTCTCTTTTTCGCTCATTTAAAAACCCTATCGGGCGACAGTCAAGCCACGGAGACTTCCGCGGCCCTCCGATGACCGCAGCGGGCCACCACTGGCCTCCAACGGTGTCTGCTCTCTCTCTTCCTCTCTTTCCCTCTCTCTCCTTCGGGATACTGCTTTTCTCGATCGAGCTGTCTCGATTCTCCATCGGTCCGGCTTAATACGAGGTGTACGGGTCAATTTGGGCCGGTATGGAATTCCTTGGATTCCGACATGTGCTACCACCAATGGTAGGAGTTCCTCTCTCTCATCTCTCTTTTTTTTCTCTTTTCTGGAGAAATGAAATCCCTATAATGATAATATCCCTTATTTCAAAACATCATATGAAACCTAGTTCTTGTTAAGCAAAATCATGAAGATGAAGTCGCTTTTAAGCTATGCCGTGCAAAAATTTTTGTGATTTCTCTTTGCCTTTCCATTGGAGCTGCAGTCACTAAAAATCTCTTTCCTAATCCATCTTTCAGCCTGTCTCTCATGTTCAGGAAGACCATCCTGTCCAGGTCATCCATCTTTTCAATTCCAACACCTAAGCCAAGGTTGTCATGACATCCGATATTCTACTAAAAATCCCAAGATACCATTTATATCCAAATTGTTCAGGAGTCTAAGACCAATTAACAGCACTCCAACTGTACCCATAGCAGAAATGATTTCATCCACTCACATGCAAACAACCCAAATGCAAGAAGTGTATCCAATAAAACTTAAGAACAGTTTGCAACCCGCTAACTGAAAACCAAATTTATAAATGGAGTAAACTTATAGACCAAAAAACCTCTTGGATGGAGGGGCTTGCCTAGATCCTAATGAAGCTTGAAGGAAAAGATTCGTAAGCATAATTCATCACATGTAGATCAAAACTTATGATGCTTGATGGGAATCGAATCATCAGTAACCATCCTCCTAATGAAACTGATGATTAACTTCATTATGGGGCTTTGGAAACTAAAGGAGAAAAATTAGGGTTATTGCCTCCATATTCAAATTGAGGAACTGGTCAGGTTCCACATGTTAAATTGGACGATGGTGTCTGAGGCTTTCACTAAAGGTGAAATAAAATTTTTCTTATCCTCTAAATTTACACTACTATTTTAATTGATGTCAGTAATCAAAAGGAGAGCTTGATAGGCACCTTTGAAGATGAAAGCATCGAGCAAGATTTGTTTTAATAACATTTAGATGTTATAAAATGCCTGAACTAAGTGCATTATGCAAAGAGACAAAGCTTGTATAATCAAATCTGGTACCATTCATTTATACACAAAATATACATAAGCCTGAAAAATGGGCATGCCCTAGTTTTAATGATATTCCTCATGCTTGCTTACAAGCACATCTCTAACCAAATATACAAGATTTTATGGTGGCATTATCACGTTTATGCGTAAGTGAAATGAGACAATATCTGTAGCTTATATACAAGTTCAAATAAGGGCAAATGCGGCAAACCCCAATGTTCAAACTGAGGGTGAAACGAAAAAATGGAGTGACGATAAGGGAATGTTACAGAAGAAACAAAAGGAAAACACCTCACTGAAAAGACTTATGCTTAACTGGATGTACAAGTTTCCTCCAAAGCAGGGTTACCTGTGAATGAAAACTAAGCAACTTAAATATTAATGGTAGACCTGTAACTTGATTCATCTTATAAACATGATAAAATAAATTAGATCGAAGACAAAATGTCAAAGCATTCTTATCAAGTTGCTTGGTTCAAAAATTACAGGAAAATCTGATCAAGCATCAGAACCTCGTAAGTTGTTTTAATGGTGATAAAATCACTGTTTACAAATTGTGCAACGTTAATCTAGTGTGATATAGATGATTAGGTCAAATTAGCTTCATGATAGAGCTAAGAAAAATGTCCATTTCTACCAGCTCAAAAGCACAAGAACTCATACTTTTAGCCTAAATGGGTGAATGAAGTCCCCTCTTTCATGTGGGCACAATTTGTCTCATTTTGTTGCGAACCTATGCTTCTTATGTTATGTTCCTTAGATCTTGCTTTGCTCATGATAAAACTCCTCACTGCTAATTAAATAATAAATTTAATTTGGAAGACACACATTCAGCAATTATGATAAAATAAGTTGATAAAAAATTGGCAGAAAATATTTTGCAAACAGAATCATAAAATGTAAGATTCTTGGTTATAACTATCTCTAGTATGTTTACCATCTCGACACATTTTCATCATATGACAATGAAAAATATGTAGACAGGGAATCTTTAGTATGTCCACTGACTTTCTTCTTATGTTATTTGTATTTCTACTGAGTACCCTACAAAAATTTAATCCAGGAATTTCATGTACAAAACCTGCAGAATATCCAGATGTTAAAAATATCAGGTGACTTCTTAGTGTGATCAGTTTCTTGTTCATTTGTATCATCAAATATTCGTTGTAACTTTTTTAACAAATTCTTAAGTTCCCCTAAGATATCAAATGTGTTGGTAAATTTCTTGCATAATCTAGAAACTCAAGTTAGCTTTTAAGGGAAACTGTATACAAATTGTTTTTTTTGCCTTTAAAAATATTAAACTTATTGTTTAACAAGTTTGCAAATAAAAACTTCTACTTGTTTCAACTTAACCCATTTTACGTACTTTAATTAATCACATAGTATCTTATGTTTTAATTTTGTAAAATGCCCTAAGTTATACGGCATTCAGTGCTCACATCAAATCCAACAAAATCCCCCTCATGTCAACAAATAAAAAAAACCTGTCTTCTCGAACATATTGCCTACAATTTTGGGTCCTTTACTTCCAAATGCCCTACCTCCCCCTTATATGAAGCACCTCAATGGACCAACCAAGGAACTCACAATCTATGAGCAGATGCAGAATTTCTTTCTCATATTCAACAACAACCGATGTCCTTTAAACACAAAACTTACAGTAATGCATGAGCTTCTTGTAAGCATCTAGAGTTCTTCTCATTCCTTAATATACTTAATACATGTTAAACCAAGTTTGAATAAACCACATGTACCGCAGCATGTACAAGCCCATAAATAGCCCCAAATCAATGATATGTACCAACATTCATTGTGCGGGTATTGGGGTCTGAACCCGATTGGCTGGCAGCACAGTTTAGTACGCCCCCATGCCATTCTATACCAAACCCAAACCCACATAGCAGAGAGGGCGGAGGGAGAATAGAAGGGAGGAAAAGAGTAAAGGGGAGAGGGAGAGAGGGCCGCCACAAGCCTACCGTGCCTGCTGGGGAGTCAGAGGAGGGGCTCCACCCTCCTTCAGATCAAAACAAAGTCCTATTTGCTTTTTTTATTTCGCCAATTGCGAACAAAATTGGCGTGTTGCCAACTTCGCTTGAAATTAGCAAAATAAAAAACAAAATGGGGCGAAAACCTCTGTTGCCGACTTCACCCAAAACCGGCAAAATTTATATTAAAAAAAAAAAAAACAAGGACAGAAGCCTCCAACAAACATAGAAGGCCTTCGATGGCCTCCGAAGGCCCTCTCTCCCTCTCCCTCTTCCTCTCCTTCCCTCCCCTCTCTCTATCTCTCTCTCTTTTCCTCTCTTTATTTCTCCCTCTCCCCTCCTCCGTCGATTTCTCATTTTGATTGTTGGAACTGTCTCAATCCGTTGCCAGCACAGCTTGTTACTCCCCGAACTGGGTGGTTTGGGATGGTTCTACAATCCTTGGGATGTACTACATCACACCACCCCATATTGACAATCCATAGGTTCATATGATGGTGGCCCATGATATGTACCATTCAAATACATGACCATATACCCTCTCCATATGCATTGGGCAATGAGAAATTTTTGCTAAGATATCTTTTTTCCTTCACAAAGTATAAGCCTAGCAAGGCTTCTTCCCTACATTGTCTTGCCCTTCTATGCTTCCTTCATCAACAGCTTGTCTATTAGGGCACACGAACAAGACCAGCACTACTAAGGTGCATGAACAAGACTTAAGAAAACATCTACCACCCATGGATAGCTCTCCTAACAAACATGCTCTTTCAATCACTATCCACAATAAGCATACTATCTCAAAAAGGTGTAGATGTTGTGACACCAAAACTCAGAGATGGAGCGAAATAGCACAAATACAATATATAAACACTCAACCCTCTGTAGAATCCACTACTTTGGACACAAGCACACCCATCGCCGCACTGGAATCTATCAATGCAATGGCCGAGCAATGCCTTCTCCCACTCAAAATCCACCAAGAGGAGATCTAGGCTCGTACAAGAACTTTTCAAGAGAAAGAGGAAAAACTCCCAAAAGGAACTATCTTTATTGACATGAGAATGGGTACATATATTTTCATGCATTTTACTTTCCCAAAACTACCCAACATGCAAAACCCATGAAGAGTCTAGAAACCTATGTACTTCACATAATGATCAACCCATTTTCCAACGAGTAGTACAACTCCACATTTATGCATGTGACAAGTCCCTATGTCTTCTAGACTCTGCAACTACTCTCTTAATTAATTACCCCAACATCCATCAATCCATCATAAAATCAAAAAAGACTCATATACATGTATGAAAGTAACACTACTTTTAAAACAAAAAAAATTGGGCAGGCACACTATGGTGTCATTCTCCCCAGATTGGAAAGAACTTGTCCTCAAGTTCGGCTTTCACGTCGCCTTCATAATATGGCGAAAGATCCGTAATGTTGAAAGCCGCCAAAACATTGTAGTCGCTGACTTGCCGGGCAACTCAATCTTGTAGGTATTCTCCCCAATCCACTTGAGCACCTTGAACGGCCATCTGCCCTCGGTTTAAGATTGCCATGCCGGCCTTGTGGAAAATAGCTCTTTAAGAAGATGCACCCACACTAAATCTCACTCCTTGAAGGCCACCGATTTACAATGTTTGTTGGCCGTCTTTTGATACTTCTCATTGTACTGAATGATACGAGCTCGAACTTGTTCATGGAGTTGCTTAATGTGCTTGGCTTGTTCATCAGCATCACTGCTAAAAGAATGAGTAATAGGGAGGGGAGAAAGATCAAGTGGGCTAATAGGATTGCGACCATAGGCCACTTGAAACGGACTTGCACCTATTGTTTGACTAAATGACCGGTTGTAGGCAAATTCGGCTTGTGGCAGAGCTAGATCCCATCATCAAATATTCTTTCCCACCAAACTCCATAGAAGATTGCCTAAGCTTTTGTTGACAGCTTTCATTTGGCCATCGATTTGAAGGTGATGAGAAGAACTAAATTAGAGGGTAGTGCCCAACTTCCAACATAAAGTACGCCAAACATGATGGACAAACTTTGGATCTCGATTGGAAGTGATCGTCTTTGGGATGCCATGGAGCTTAACGATCTCCCGAAAGTAGAGGTCGGCGATATGAGTAGTGTCCATCATCTTCATGTATGGAACAAAATGCGCCATTTTGGAGAACCGATCAATGACCACCATGATAGAGTCCTTATTCTGTCGAGTCCGCGGTAGATTCAAAATGAAGTCAAGACACATCCTCCCATGGAGCATTCGAAACTGACAATGGAGTATAGAGAACGGTATTTTGAACATGGCTCTTAGCAATATGATAAGTCATACACCTTGCAATACGGTTAGAAGCTTCTTTATATAGATGTGGCCAATAAAAAGGCTCTTGTAACAAAGCTACTATCTTATCCCTACCAAAGGGGCCACTAAGTCCCCCCCTCATGAGCTTCCTTAATAATAACATGACATAAAAAACATTAAGGGATACATACAAGGTTGCCTTTGAAAAGATAGCCATCATAAAGAATAAAATTGCTATAAGGCCCACTTGAACACACTTTCCATACCTTGCCAAAGTATAAATCATCCTCATAGAGCTCCTTAAGCACATCAAAATCTAGTACTTGCACCTGCATGATTAAAAGCAAAGAATATCTTCGGCTCAAAGCATCTGTCACCTTATTTTGCTCGCCCTCCTTATGTTTAATACGAAAAGTATAAGCTTGTAAAAACTCCACCCACTTAGCATGCCTCCCGTTGAGTTTATGTTGGCCCTAAATATACTTCAAGGCCTCATGATCGGAAAAAAAAACAAACTCCTTAAAAATAAGATAGTGACGCTAATGCTTCAAAGTTCGAACAATAGCATAAAACTCCTTGTCATAAGTAGAATATTTTCGCCAAGAATAATTCAATTTTTCACTAAAGAATGTTAGGGGTTTACCTTCTTGACTAAGCACCACACCAATTCCTACATTTGAGGCGTCGCACTCCACCTCGAAGTTGAAGTCGGGGAGAGTGAGAAGAGGAGCTTCCATCATGTTTATTTTGAGAAACTCAAAGCTCGTCCTTGAGTCATCCATCCATTTGAAAGAACCTCCTTTCAAGCAATTGGTGATAGGGGCGATGATGGTGCTAAAACCTTTGATGAAGCACCGGTAGAAAGAAAGAAGACCATGAAAGCTTCGAATGTTATATAGTGAAGTAGGTTCGGGCCACGTAGCAATGGCCTTAACCTTTGCTGGATCCATCTTGATACTTTCGGTCGAGACAACATAGCCCAAAAGGATCAGGCAAGTTGTCACAAAGTTGCATTTCTTTAAGTTGGCAACTTAGCGTATAGCTTTTGCTCCCATTGAACTTGGAATAAATGCCAAAGATGCATCATATGATCTTCAATGCGTCTATTGTATATCAAAATATTATCAAAATAAACAACAAGAAGCTTGCTAATAAAGGATTTAAATACATAGTTCATAAGCTGCATAACAGTGCTCGGAGCATTTAAAAGGTCGAATGGCATGACCATCCACTCGTAGAGACCATCACGCATCTTGAACACCATCTTCCATTCATCACCAAGGCGCATATGGATTTGATGGTAGCCGCTCCTGAGGTCAACTTTGGAGAAGACCAAGGCACCATAAAGTTGGTCAAGATGATCATCGAGGCACTGAATAGAAAAATGGTACTTGATAGTGATTTGGTTAACCACTTTACTATCCACACACGTACGCCAAAAGCCGTCCTTTGGCACAAGTAGCGCCGGCACCACACACAAGCTCATTCTTTCCTACACCAAACCCTTGTGAATAAGCTCTTCAACTTGTCATTGTAGCTCGTTCTCCTTTGGACTCATTCGATAGGCTACTTTGTTGGAGATAGTGGCGCCTGATACAAGGTCGATCCAATGTTGGATCTCCCACATAGGTGGAAGATCAGGTGGAATCTCCTCTAGAATCACATCTTCAAACTCATGAATAAGAGGTACGATAATAGGAGGTATTTCATTCTTCAATTTATTTTCCTCCATTAGAAGTAGAACACAAGCCTCACTAGATTCTGCCAACTCCTTAAGAAACAGTGACTTAGCATATAAGCTTTTATCCTTCCCTGTAGAAGGTTTGGACAAATGCTTAGGTTTGGAAGGACCTAATGTGACCTTTATCCCATCCTTGGTAAAGGTATAGGTGTTTTTAAAGCTATCATGCATGACCTTTCTATCATACTATCAAGGATGTCCAAGAAGTAAATGACACGCATCCATTGGGATGACATCACACCAGACCTCATCCTTATAGTTTTTACCAATAGAAAAGCCAACCAAGCACCTTTTTTCCACTTTCACATCATTTTCCTTCTTAAGCCAAGACCTTCCTCTTCATCGGATGTCTCCTCCAAGAGAGTAACAACTCTCCTATTTGGACATTCAAAGGCAATGTGTCTGAGATCTTGACATTTATAGCATTGCTGCAGATTGGAGTTGGAAGAACTAAGATGGCTAAAAGTAGCAACCGCATCTTACTTTGGGTAAAAGACTTTTGAGATGTGATCTTAGAAGCTTGAGAAGTACTCCCCCGGTTAGAAATGTCCTCATAGCCTATGGATCGAGTACCACTTGCACTTAATGGTCGATGCACCTCCTTCGCCTTGAATTGCCTTTCCACCTTAATCACAAGCTTGTAGACGCCATTGTACGTTCAATAAGGTAGAAAGTCGATGATGTCGAACATCTCACGTTAGGATAGCGAGCGATGGTTTGCTCCTCCGATTCGATAATGCCGCACCACATCATAAGGTGATCAAACTCCTCCGAGTACTCCTCGATGGAGCGATTCTCTGGCTTCAAGCAGCTAAACTTGAAAAAAATATCTTGCATGTAGTACTACTCGTAAGAACTTCTTTTTGAGCTCTTTCTTCATTTTCTCCCAAGCTTGGATTTTAGATTTTCCTTCACAAGCTCGTCAAGTTTTGAGTTGCTCCCACCAAATAGATGCATGCTTCTTAAGCTTGAGGGCCACAAGCTTTAGTTTGTAGTGTTTGAATACATCTTCATATTCAAAGACTAGCTCCATCGTGTGAAGCCAATCAATAAACTCATCGGGTTGGATCCTTCCTTCAAACTCGGCAATGTTGACTTTGATGCTGATGTCCCGACGGAACTCATGGTTCCTCCCAGGTTGCCGATGTAAAGAACCCTCCTCAACAGGTACCCATCTACGAGCATCATGAAAAGGGTTGATATCCTCCTTTTCTTCGTTAGGTAATTCATGCTCTGAACCATGACAAGAATCATCATGTGCCCAAGCTTCGAAGTGAGCAAGTCGCTCCTCAAGAGGCCGCACTTGTCTCCACAAATCATCCATCTCAACATCCTACTAGTCGCGTTCATTTGCCGAAGGATCCTCCACATGCAAACGGCACCCACAGTCGTTGGCCATCTCGAACTAGGGGCTCTAATACCAAACTAATGTCGAAACTCAGAGATGGAGTGAAGTAGCACAAGTGCAACATATAAACACTCGGCCCTCTATAGAATCCACTACCTTAGACACGAGCACACTCGCCGCCACACTGGAATCCACCAACGCAACGGCCAAGCAATGCCTTCTCCCACTCGGAATCCACCAAGAGGAGTGTCAGGCTCATACAAGAAGAACTCCTTTTCAAGAGAAAGTAGAGAAAACTCCCAAAATGAACTATCTTCATTGACATGAGAATGGGTACATATATTTTGATGTATTTTACTTTCCCCAAACTACCCAACATGCAAAACCCATAGAGTCTAGAAACCTATGTACTTCACATAATGATCAACCCACTTTCCAACAAGTAATACAACTCCATATTTATGCATGTGATAAGTCCCTATGCCTTCCAGACTTTACAACTACTGTCTTAATTAATTACCCCAACTTCCATCAACCCATCTTAAAATCAGAAAGACTCCTATACATGCATGAAAGTAACACTACTTTTAAAACAAGGAAAGTTGGGCATGCACACTACGGAGTCATGTTGTCTTTTAAAATATCTACAATATTCTATGTAACAAACATGTCCCATTAGTGTTTGCCCTTTATTTGCAATGTCTCTTACGGGCCATGAAGGAGAAGGATTTCTAATGAATAAATGGATACTTTACAAAAGCATGTAACACAATAAAAACATCTAGTAAGTGGACCTCAACAGTGCTTAAGCATATCCATAGCCTGACAATGCATCAGAAAGGCATTGAACCAAAATTTCTCTAGAAGAAATAATGATGACACTTTTAAATATGATTTACATGCGGATAAATAGGCATGTGGTAAGAGCAGATCTTTTGTAAATCTAGAAACTTGGCTTTAAATTGTAAGCCTTTTGGCAACCATGAGGGGTAAAATTTCATGATTGAGCATCAATCCTTTGTCCATGAAAGCCAAATACCTAACCAGGCCAACATTAAGCAAGAGAGATGGCTGCAATGATACATTAATGAAACTCTTAACTTGAAAAAAAGTCTAAGAGCTAAACTAGGATACAACCTCACAAGGGAAAAATAAAATGTATGCGAGCATCAAAAGTCTCAGAAAATAAAAAGGTTCAAACTATAGCCTCATCATTCCATCACTGGAATACTACTTTGGACACCATGCAGTCATAGCGGCAAAACATAGAATCTCAAACTTATCAATCAGTTCCATGCAATGGTGTTGACCGTGGGCACCTCAATCTCGATTTACAATTTCTAAGATGAAATTTGTGATGTAATGAGTATCTTTTCCACAGAATTCATAAGGACAAAATCACCAGATCTAGAGAAACAAACTTCAGAATGTTAAAACTACAAATAGAATGCTCAGAGTTCAAAATCTTTTTCCATACAAATGCAAACTGCAATAACATCAAATAACCAAACAAATAAAAATATAATCTTTTTGTCCATTCCATTAATGTCACCTATATTTGGTAACAAATAAATGACAAAGTAGCTTATCCTCCTCATTTCCCTCTGTCTGCTCAAAATCTAGTGAACCGTTTTACTCTACTCATGGAAAGTGGGAAAAATCTCTCTTGTTTAAGCTACTTGCTCTAAAACATCAAGTTTGCCACGTAAAATGCAAGTAAGACCAAGATCCTCTCATGCATCATAATTACATCTAAATCACACGACACAAGTTACCATCAGCCCATAGATTCTAGTAAGCAATCCCAGAAACAGTCATCCCACCATGAACCACTCAGAAAAATTACAAACTGCACAAACCAGAGCATCAATTTCTGCCAATCAAAAAAAGCACAACAGAGAGTGATCTGAAAGAACCTGGTCCTTCTCATCCTCCGCGGGCACGGCGATCGAGGCCGCCATGGAGGCCCCCGCCGACCGGACGGTGGACGCGACCGACCCGGCGTTCGACGACACCGTCTTCAGGCACGAGGAGATGATCCTCAGCGAGTTGGGCAGCAGCCCGTTCCTGCCCTTCCCCCTCCTCATCCTCCCCCCCGTCCTCGACCCCAACCCCTCCTCCACCACCACCAGCCGTCCCCGCAGCCCCTTTATTACTCCTCCTACTCCGTCGCCGCCGCCCCCGGCTTCTCTACCAACCGCCCCCGCCCATCTCCGACACTCGCCGCCGCCGGCTATGGGAAATACCATCCGAGACCCGATCTCCGCCGGCCGCCGACCGCGAGATCTACGTCAGCTCCCGCGGTTTGACTTCACGGCCATATCTCTCGCTCTTCCGGCTCGACTCCTCTCTCTCTCTCTCTCTCTCTCTACCCCAAAACCAAACCCAAAATCAAAAACCAAATACCAACTCAATCCCTCTCACCGGCCCTCGCTTTTTTCCCCCTTTTTTCCCCTCTCTATCCTCCCCCTCTCGTACTCTCTCACACCCCCTGACAGAAAAATCCGTTCCGGTGATCCGCTGGCATCCTTAATTAAAGGCCCCGTCCAACCCACACCCCATCAATCACCCCGCTGGCCCCAACCAAATTTAGGTTAGATCCACGAAACCGCGGGGCATCCTAAACGGGGTGCTTAAAAAATTCGGGAAGACCTTCCGCGCAATAGGAATATTAGATCAGATCCTCTCCAAGTTTCCTCTATTCCCACCCTCTCGTTGTTGCCTTAAGGCATCCCGTCTAATCCCTTTATTCCACGTTTATCCCCTCGACTTAAGTGATCGGGAATAGCGGAATTAGAGGGGGTTTGGGATATCACGCAATTAGTGGTGGAATTGGTCGACGAGGTGGGGCCCTTTGGAGGGGCGAGGTTGGGGGTGGGGTTGCGGGGGTGCGGGGCACGGTAGAGTTTTGGGGGTTGCAGTGAGGAGGGAGAGATGGAGAGGGAAAGAACACGTCGTTTGGTGGTTTTATTGCACGGGGAGGGCAAGCGGGAGAGTCGGGGTGGAAGAGGGATTGATGGAAAGACTGTATCACCGTGGACCGCGTGCGGTGGTTTCCTTTAGAAGCGTTGTCGGTAAGGGACATTTCAGTCTTTTTGAAGGAGGTTTATCCTCTTTCCATAAGTGGGTGGATTCGGAGTAACCGCTAAGTTGCCAAAAAATATCCTACTTTTGTTTTTGAATCAACACCCTAGTCGTCGAGTTATTTATAACTACAATTATTTTCATCTCGGCCTACACTTTTTAGTGACTTTTAACATGGATATTATATTAAAATAAATATATATATATATATATATATATATCTCTCTCAAAAATCAAAATTTATATAAATATTCTTATAAAATTATTATTATTATTATTATTATTATTATTATTATTATTATTATTATTATTATTATATATATATATTCTTATAAAACACTTATTTTATACAAATATCTCACTTTTTTCTTTTCTTTTTCTCCATAGGTGTGTGTGTATATATATATATATTTATAAAACACTTATTTTATACAAATATCTCACTTTTTTCTTTTCTTTTTCTCCATAGGTACTCACATCATCTAACTTCATTATGAAATATGAGATTTAAAATTGAAATAAATGAAATACCCATAACCCACCACAAAAAAAAAAAAAGAAATATCGATATACATCCGAATAACAATTTTGCAAGGCTATCCATATAATTTCATATATTGAAGAGAGCATACACATAAAAAACTAATTTTAATATTTTTTCCTATTTTCTCTCTCTCTCTCTCTCTCTCTCTCTTTATATAGATATATATATATATATATATATATATATATATATATATATATATATATATATATATATATATATTAGATGATATCTCAAAATATTTAGATCATTTTATTTTTCTCTAATGTCCCATTTTGGCTCTATTAAATCAAGATCTCAATCTTAGTTTCATCCATCTATTAAGGTTAACAAGAGTTTCAATTTTAAAAATCTTGCAAAAGTGGTGAATAGCCTTCACAAAATAATGGACTAGTTCTTGTACCATACCTTGATTTACACCACTAAGCCTTTTCTCAGCTATTTAAGATTAGCTCTATAGATTTTTATTTGTTAAATATTTTTATTAAGAACTATATCTAATATTGTTCAAAATTCTTAGTAGACAATGTTTATATTTTTTATTGGTTTAGTATCCAACACTAACCCTCCATCTTTCTCATCTAGACATGAAATCAAACAGTATTATAATAGCACCTTAGATTGAATACCATAATTCTTATTAGCATATGTTTATGGATACATAAAATGCCTCATTTTACCTAGCCAACTATAAAGAACCGTGCAGGCATGTATTTCACATTATTTATTCATTGGAAAGATCTTGGATATTTATATAGAGCCAAAGAATCCAAATAAAACCTTCTAACTAATCTTTTTGAATGAAATCCTGAGTTGTTACAAATGGTATCAGAGCCGATCTAATCCATAATCTATGTGGACTGGGGGATACTGCAGCATGAATTCATTGGGCTAACCATGAGCCGATTGTAGAGTTTATGAATAAATATATGAATTTGGATCTTTAGTCTGATGAGGATATATGACTTAAATGGGAGAGTATATGAGGATTCATATGAGTGTGTATCTAGTCCTACATCAGTTATTCACTAGAAAGAACTTAACACTTACATAAGATCAAAAAATCTAAACAATATCTTCTAACTAATCTTTTTGGGTGAAATTTTATATTGTTACACCAAATGTTCTGCAAATCATTAATTTTGAGAAGGCAATCATCGGCCAATTGGGGTACAAAATAAAGCACCTATAGTATATGCCCTTGACCGTTTGCTTTGCTAATGACAAAATTTAAATTGCTTATATTCTTGTCAAACTTACTCTCTTACTAACATTCAACTAGGTAACAAGGAGTTTCATTGGGGTTCTTATATTAGTCAAATTACAAATGTTATAGAGTTCAGTTGTTATACAGTACTATGATCATTTAAATTTGAGATTCAGACAATAATGATAAGCAACTGATGTTGAGAAAACAAACTTTATATAGTCATAACTAGTTCATTTGTAGTCAAGACGTTAAAAATAATTGCTAATAAGTCCAACAGCTGGTTTTGAACATGCAAGTACCATAAAACCCTTAAATGTAAGCAATATACAATTTTTATATATAAAAATAACAAAAATATTTCAATTTACTACTAACACCATTAGATTGTCACTTAACCAATTCAAGCATATTATATTACTACCGGTTTTAAGGCCAGTTTGAACTTGGACAATGTATGAAGCTTAAATAGTTTTAAGCCTTGTTCATTTGCTATTTGACTTCTACAACATCAGCAATCTTTTAGGTCCATTTCTCACCTACCCGACCTTGTAAATATTTACTCCCTGATATGTTTCTCCTTTTTTATTTCAATGATTGAAGGGAGGCTACAAGCCTCAATTGCAACAAAAATATAACCTAAACAACTAACAAGGATCAATAAAAAATGAAAAACAAGCAGCATCATTTGAAAGGAAGAAAGGGCTAGTTTAGCTCCAACCAATCAATCAAAGTGGAATTGCCCTTCCATTACTCAATTAAGTGGAATTGCAGCTCATACATAACACCGAAAGCATTAAAAATTTCACTTCATTGCAAAAAAAATAATATTTCCTTGTTTACATACTGCTAAAATATGTGAGAAAAATGTATTAACATTTCTACATTCAAAAAGATATACCATTGCAAGAATATTGCCTTGATTATTGTAGAACATATTAAATTGTCATTATAGAAAAAAAATTAGATCTAGATCTAATATAATCTCCATTGCTCTAGGAAGACATATGATCAAATGTGCAATTAGTTAAAACAAAAAACTGAGAATGAGATTTAACTCTATATCAACCAACAAATTATATTTAGTAACAATCACAACAATAATCCAAATAACTTAAAAGTAAATAAGGTACAAAAGTTGATGATAGGTATATCCATCATATATCAATTAAAATCTTTGCTAGGTATTATCTTTTCCATCTGAAGTTTTTATTCTTCTAGCTTACTTGTGGGGTCTTCCTTTAAGACTCGTTTGGTTGACGCGAACAGGAGGAAGGAAGTATGGTCAATAAAAAAATAAAGGACCCCTCTTGTTTGGTTGGAGTTTTCAAAGAAGGAAGATTAAAAAATATATATATTTTCATGAGAATAAACTTTCTATATTTTATAAAAAAGAAAAACTCTTATGGGACATTGGTTTTGGGCTTTACATGAGAAGGGAATTGGGATTCCTTTTTTTTCAAAAAGTGTCCTTAAAGCCATAAATAGAATGGGATAAGATAATTTTTTTATTAAGGATATAATAGATATTTTATACATATCAAAAAAGTATATGCTCAACAAAATATTTGGTACTTTAGAATGTGTCATTTTTCTATGATCAAACAAATATGTCAAAATTATTTTTTTAGACATCATATTACTACAAATTAACTTTCTAAAAAAAATATTTCAATGAGAAATTTTTTTTCCCATGAACCAAAAAGGTCCCTATTGTTTTCCTCTCTTGATGCCGCAAGCACTATATGTATACCTTCTATGGTTGACCTTCTTCCTCTCAAGCCATTTATCTTAAGCTTGCAATATTTTAGTGGTAAGCAATTGGCATATGACGAATATTGTTCAGTCAAAATAGTGCTATGTTACCTCTCAGGTTTCTTTGGTGTAAAAGATGAGAATACTAAAGCTTAAGATTTCTTTACTATTAGATTTTTTGCAAGTCTTTGTATGATGCTCAAACTCATTACAATGCATGCATTTGTGTATAATCTGCGATATATTTTCATCTATACCTCTAAAACTCTTTTTTTTAGCCTTCTATGAGGTCTTTGACTGAGCTTAAGAGATAGCATCATGGATCCGATGTCATCTTTAATCCATTAGGCCTTATTAGGTAATTATTCAATTTCTATTGCTAATTAAAGCCTTGCTCCTTGTTTATTATGGTTAGGAGTGATTTTAATCCCAATTTCTTGTTTCTTCTTCTTTGAATTGAAGGAATGCAAGTCCTCGTGTAGGAAGAAACAATATTAATGCTTCACTCTCATTTAGCAAGCTAACACCAAGAAAATATGTTGAGTGCGTGTTCTATGTATTCCTCTTACAAACTTTATCATAACATTTCTAATTCCTCCCCCCAAGAATATCAAGAATTTCAATTCAAGATTTTTGTTTATCAAGAAATTTAATTTAAGATCTATTACAGTCTAGGGCACATGGCCCGGCATATAAGGTATTATTCATTCTGACCCATGAGCTTTGCAATTTTGTCCCTCCAGATTTCAATTCAAAAGGCACTTCACACGAAAAGGATAGTCCTTTCTTATATAAACTAGAGTCCTCATTAACTCATAATCAATGTCGGACTAATGATGCCCTTAGAATTGAAAATGGGTTAGGCCACACCCCTATCCGAACCCGACCCAAAATTTATTGTCAGGCTTCGGGTTGGGCATTAGCTCTAAAATATTTAAAAAATCCAAGCCCAAGCCCTATCCGAACCCGATTGGGCTAGCCCGAAAAAAATATCACTTGGCTTCGAGTTGAAGGTAAGCTCTGAGAGGAGCTCCTTGTAGAAGCAAACGATCTCGCTGGCGGTAAGGGGTAGGGGTAGGTGGCCTCCCACAGCTCCTCCCTCTCTCGAAGCATGGTGCGGAGCTAGTCAAGGATCGGTGGGGGCAGCCACTAGGCCGGCAGAGGCTATGGCTCTGCTAATGCTGCCAGACGTGAGTGGTGGTCCCCCGAAGGAAATTTAGGGCTATCTCATGAGGAGTGGAGCCTTTCTTCTACTGTCGACTATCAATCTCTCTTCTCGATCAATTTCAGAATAATTTTTCCCAATTTATTGGATTTTGCCCTAAATTTATTAGGATTTTAGAGGCAAATGGAAGGAGGGCCACGGCAGACGAGGCTAACACTTTTGGATTTGCTGGCAATCTAGCATTCATCGAATCTCTGAGACCTTCTTGGCCATCAGGAAGAGGAGGATGGCGGCCACCAGGCCCTCCTCCGCCGCCATGGCCAAACCCTGACACTAGCCTTCGCCCTTGTCTATGAGAAAGGGGAAGCTTCTTCCTCACTAGCTGTCATTGCTGCCGATAGCGGCGGCCGTAGGATGCTGCTCAACATCTTCTGTGAGGACGAGAACCTCATCGTCGCTGGCACCATCGATGACTAGATGGCATTCGAGGAGCACCTTCAGCTCAGCACCATGATGACTTCCACCATGTCGCCGATGGCCATGGATGGGATTAGTCACTGGAGAAGGAGAGGGGATCTCGGCTTTGCTTCCATGTTCTTCCATCGATGCAATTCCTCAAGGGTTTGAGGGCTTGTCACCTTCCATGGCAGCTTCTTTTTGTCAGGGTTTTTGGGGTTGCAGGCTGCAACATCATGCTCCTGAAAGCAAAGCTCATGGCGAGATGAGAGACAGAGAAGCAGATGGAAGGGATGAAGGACCACCGATGGGCAGGGGATCTTAATCATCTGGAAAGAAATGGATTGGGGGCCCAGGGCTCAGGTTCTTCGAGATGAAGTGACGAACAATAAACAGACGGAAAGATGACAATATAAAACTTCAAGCTTAAATTAAACATAATCAAGCAATTAGCTAAAGCTAACCCTAATTGGTTAAATCTAATTGACTAAGAATTTAGGTTTAGGCTAACTCATGAGTTATGACTTAGACTCATCTTAAATGGTTAAACCATCGAGCTCGAGCTGGATATTTGGGCTCAAGCCTGTGTTGGGCCAAAGGTATATCCGAGCTTGGTTGAAAAAATAAATAGGCCCCATATTTAGGCCCGAACTCAGCTTGAAGTGTTTCGGGCCAAGCCCGAAGCCCGGTCTGATGGGCTTTGAGTCAGCTTGAGCCCAATTCCAGCCTTAGATGCCCTCCTTTCTTATTATCACCACAGTCCCCAATCAAGGAGGAGTGGTACGAGCAGAAGGTGCCCTCCTTCCTTATTATCACTACAGCACCCTCAGTCAAAGGAGAGTCTATATATGGAGAGAAGGTGTATCATAGTCGTAAGTTTGGGATCTACATAAGCCACAAATATTGCGACTAAGGGCTTATGGCTTGGTACGTAAGGTATTGTCTGCTTTAGCTCATGGGTTTCACTATTTTATCCTTTGAAATTCCAATCCAAAATGAGCTTTATGCAAAAAAGATGGTCCATTCTTATATAAGCTTGAGTTTCTCTTGATTTACAATTAATGTAGGGCCAATGGTGCCCTTCTTCTTTATTATCACCACAGCACCTCCAATCAAAGGGGAGTCTGTGTACAGGCGGAAGGTGTATCATCATCATAAGTTTGAGATTTACATAGACCACCAATATTACGGCTAAGGACTCATAGCTCGGCATGTGAGATATTGTCTGCTCTGGCCCATGGCCTCACCGTTTCGCCTCTTTGAATTCCAATCAGTAGGCTTTATGCGAGAAAGATGGTTCATTCCTGTATAAACCATAGTTTTCCTTGATTCATAATCAATGTAGGACTAATGATGCCCTTCCTTCTTATTAAGATCCATCTTGATAAGAAAAAAATTATGCGAAGAACAAAATATTATAACAAAACCCATAGAAAAAATCTTTGCTTTATACAACTCAGAAAAGTAAAGCTTTTTTAAAATGATCCAGCACTACTATCTTTTTTAACACCCAAGGATATTTGTAACAAAATCTCTAGTACAAAGACAAATACCAATAAATAACTGGTTTAATTGCAAACATGAACACATATGGTTTATCTTCACCGTTATAATAGTTAAATTTGTATTTACAAGTTTTAGACAGTGGTTTGGATTTATTTTACATTTTTAGGACACCCCGATCAAGTTTTCTGGGTTTATATATATGTTATCTTGGAATTTTTTTCTCAGGCTTGCCAAACATAAAAGCCTCATCATATGCTTCTAAAATGGAGAGATACTTATCGCAAGAAACGTGAGATGATCAGCCAAATTAGTAAATCCAAAAAAATAAAATAAAATAATAGTCACCAAAATTTAAAATCACAGCTTCATGAATTATAAAGAGTTTCATTTTTATATAAAAGCAGCCAAATAATTCTTGTTAGTAAATCACCCATCACTTTTCTGTATAGTATCACCTCTTGCTACTTGAACAAGGTGTAGACTGCAGGGTTCCTTGCTTATTGAAATCTACCCCCAAGAATGGAGTGAGTATAGGATAGAAAATGCGAGGATTAGAGCCTCTTAGTCTCAAAAACTTTATTAATAAAACAATCTAATGTTCTATCAAAAAATAAAATAAAACAATCTAATGGCTAGAGAAATCTGATCCCTAGCATTTGATCATTTGCTGGGTTCATATTGAGTCACTCAAGTGCTCTAAACATATTGAATTGTTGGCAATCATGCACTTGATTTTCAAATTATTGTTAAGTACAAATTGCTAACATCAAAGTCATTCACAAAGCACCCTCTTGAATCACTCACATGGCTATTCCATACCTATTTATTGGTTGGAAAAAAAAAATGATGATTAGAAAAGTCGTAAGACGAAATACTTTCACTGTGTCAATGGAATCACAATCATCCGTCAATATCTCCTACACCTCAAAAATAAGTTAAGTAAATGCCGTCTTTATCGAAAATCTTTAATATCATGGAGAATGACTTTGTAAAAGAAAAAACCCATTATGAAACTCAAACTCTCACAAACTTCCTGCCATATAACGCCTTTCCTTTTATGGTCTTCCTAACGGGGATCATCAATTTATGCATTCCACTCAGCTATTTTAACAACAAGATTGATGGCATGAAATATTTATAAGATATGACAAATGCATACATACTTAGCAAAACAATTGAAGATTGGATAATTCAACAATTAAAAAAAAATGACAAGTATCATTTTGGCAAACATATCATGGCATGGATGGTCAACAAGATTCCTATAAATGCAAATAACTATCACATACGCAGGAGGTAATATTCTCACATGCAGATATCTGCTGCTCCAAAAAAACGTTGAATTCTTGCATCATTAAAGATTGGTGAGCCCTTATCAAAAAAAAAAAAAAACTGATGAGCCCTTATCAAAAAAATAATTAAGAAAAAGACTGGTGGGCCTAGGTCCATGCTGTAACACTTTGGTTCAGCTTGACAGGTGGAAGATAAATTCTTTGTGCACCGTGGATGGTACAAAACCGCACGCATCACTTGTGATGTTTGGCTGATATGCAGAGTCGAAAGATTTTTTTTTTATTTTATGCATCATGCACTGATTTCGTGCACGAGCCAATCACCGCTGGCAGTACACCCGTTTTGCACTGCCTGCGGTGGACAAAAAATTTCTCCAGGTGGAATCCTCGAGTTTGGGCCAGAAACCATTAAACCCATCGGCATCCGAACCTAGCCTGGACATGACAGAGGAACGCAGGCTTACACGAGATAAAAGTACAGCAAAGGCTGCGTCACCAGAATTAAAATTTGGTTTCGATTACAATTAAGAAAGTCTTTTTATTAATCGGCCCTTTTCATTGTAAAATTGGACATTTCTTTTTATATTTTTTAGGTCTGAGCCTCGGCTTAACGATGCCAATCTTTTACTTCAGCCAGCTGCCATAGAGTTTCTTGAGGTCAAATCCTAGAAACTATACTATGAAAAGTATAAACCTTTCAGCAACATTTTCCTGAACACTTGATAGTCATTGAGATTCTATTATGTTAAACAATATTAGCGCACATGTGGTAAAACAGATCAAGTTACCTTCCACAATGTTCTATGATCTAAACGGAAGATGAGACATTGGCCATCCGTTCCTCTTTTTACAATTTTTCCAGTCTCTGAAGATTAATGCCATTACAACCATTTTATACACTGTTTATTACAGACGGTGCCTGAGTATAGCACAAAAATATAAACTAAATTATCTTACAATTAAATATTAACACAAATAAATAGAGCTCACCATTTTATACATATGGAAATTATAAAAGAAACAGCAAACAGGAATTAAAAAGACTCATCATCTCTTAGAGGGGAAGAAAGTATATCATTTGCCCCTGTTTTACATTCAATGGACATTACGGGTGATCAGACCCTCAAATATGGTGTAAAGATCCCTGTTGTCTGGACCAAAAATCTCATCAGCCTTTTGAAGTGTTTCCTGGAAATGGATCAAAAGAATCCTTGAATTAAATTAGAAATACGGTGACAAAGCTGGCCAGGGCTGTTCATACCTCTCTTGTCTGTTTATGCGCATTCAATTCTTTTACATTGGCTAGAAAAGCACTGAACTGCTCGTAAGACAGACGGCTCCTGAATGAGACAAACATAAGATACGTTATTATAGCATCAACAACAATGTTTAAATGGTTTTGTTATGGACCCTTTTCTATGTAAAAACAAGTTATGTAAAAACAAGTTCAAGATTGATACTTATTTTGACAAGCGGCATCTGTTTTTCCCCTCTTTTTTCCTTTTTCTTCCCTCCACCACCCCCCACCCAACCCTTTTTTTTTTTCCTTTTGCTGTTGCCCCAAAAGTGCAGGAAGCACTAATAAAAGAATGATAAAATCAACATGCTTTGCAAAATGCACTTTGAATGTACCGGACTTGGCGAAAGAACTCTTTTCCATCAACTCGGGTCCGTCCTGAAACAAATTATATGATTGGATAAAAGACAGAATCAGGAAAGGTGGCAGCTCTTAAGTTCATCAGTCAATATGTACAAACAGCTATCCTTGCGGTAAAGGTATGATATGCTCATGGTAGTGAACCAATTCCTGAGTCCCTGTTGACAATATACCAGAGTTTTGCATGCACAATGCATGTGCAAAGAGATGGATAACACCCGACTGCAGCCTCACAAGCATGCTCAGGAGGTTTAGCTTAATAGTAGAATAGATATTAGATTATGTTACATCCTATGTCCATCTATATAGCCATTCAAATCAAAACAAGTTCGAATGGGATATAGCAATCCAGTATCAAGAACTACCGGTAGAAAGAATATTGGCAGTGCATTTGCTCAATAATTTAAAATAAGCATGGTATTTCTTATAACATCTATAAGAATATTGAAACCTAACCTGTTTGCGCTCCCATGTCAAAAGGAGAGCTAAATGAGTTGTGATGGCTTGATGGCATGGAAGAAAATATGGATGACCTTTCATCAAACAGGTTCCTTGTAGTTGAAAATGAAATAGAATGTCGTCTAGGAGGAGAATCTGGTGGAGTGAACCTAGGTGTGCTACCCCGTGATGTTAATAACATGTATGGTTTGCCTTGTTTGGAGCCTGCAAGCATATCATTGGTGAGGATGAGCAGTTTTGATATTAATCAAAATGTACAGTTGGGATTGAAACTGAAAATGCCAAAATATGCCCAACTGGCATACCATCTGTTCCACTATAATTACCATCCTCTGAAATGGAACTTGCAGTGTCTGAGAACTGATTTTGTACAGAAGATGATTTCAATGGGGGCAGGGCTGCATCCTTATCTGACAAAATAATCCAAAACGTTCTTTAACAGTATCACAACAAAATATTTAACAATAGATAGACCAACATGTAATTCCTTATGATTCTTATTCTAATGATGACATATACCTAAGGGCATACAATAATTGAAACTGAATTCAGTGTATCTAGTGTCACTGCAATAGAATACCTTCACCAAGTGACCCAGTTGAGAAACTAGCAGTGTCTGTCATCTTTTCTGGAACCACCCTGGGAGCTCCTACTTGCTATAAGAACATGATCTTAGTCTAACCACCATGTTGTTACTCAAATGGTAAACTATGAAATTTGATCTATAAGAATAAAAAAGGCTTGATTTTCAGCGACTCTTTTTTGATAACTAAAATGACTAAATTCCGAGAAGTCAACTAGTGATTACATGAAGATTCTCAAACATTATAACTTACAGGACTTTCTTCTTCCTCCTGAAGTGACCGCATGAGTGTTTTTTTGAAAATTTCCAACTGCACAAGCCAACAACAATCATGACATAACAAAAGGCAAGTTTTAAAATACCATCTTGACTGTGACAGATACTATTCACACCTTTCATTACACTGCCAAAAACTAGGCTTTACATGCATCAAAATATCCAATGAAAATGAATTAAACAATATGAATTTCAAGAAACTGGTCACTGTGAAAACCTGCATAGGCGTTGTGTGGCTTTGAGTTTGACCAAGGAATATGGCAAAGTTTCGAATAATCGTTGTTAAACCTCTCATTCTGTACTTGGCATGCATTCTAAATTTTGATAAAGAACCTGATTATCTATCTAAAGAGATTACCCTCAGAAAGGTAGTTCAAACATTGAGAGAAAATTGAACTTTTATGTCTTGACAACAGTTGATGAAATTCTTAAAAAATGACAAGAATAGCCAAATGATTCTAGCTAATTAAAATTTTAATAAAAATAATGGAGGGAGTGCATGGTTCTGCAGAATATGGAAATAAAAAGGCATGAATTCAGGACTCTTGAAGATGAATTCAAAGCCAAAATGCATACTGTTGAATTAAAGCACAAGCACTTGATTCAATAAGCAAATACAATAGCATACCTATGGAAATGAAAGAATGCTGCTGATTTTAAAGGTATAAGTAACAAAGGCAAAAAAATATTGTAAGCTTAAAAGACTTAAAAAAAAAAAAAAACAGTATACACAATTATGCCTAGTAAGTTTAAGACATATGGATGGTGCTCTGTAGAAAAAACTACAGGTTCACGTGGGCTACATTTAACATGTTCATTTTTTGGGAAAAAAAAAAATCACTGAGAGGATGCAATAATTGATCTCATGAGTGCAGGAAAACCATATCTTATCATGGCATAAATTCATGTTGATCAGGAAAAAAAATCTATGAAACTATTATTGACAAAGAAAAGAATCAATTTAAATCTGTCAAAGAACTGCATTCTCAATATAAACCATACTAGTAAACCAAAAATAAAAAGCAAGTTTCAATAAAAAAGAGACAAGCAAAATTAATAGCACATAACAAAACAGAGAATTATGTCTTGGACGTAAGATAGATAAACAAGATTCCCCCATTTCTATACTGCTAAATGTTTACCAGTGAGGATTTTCGTACAGCCCCATATTATTTACCTATGACTTTGGCCTCATTTTTAAAAAGCTCACTCCAAATGATGTTTAGCATATACATGCATGTGTCATCAAATTAAGAAGGTGACACCGGCCTAAAAGCACTTTGGAAGACGTCCTCAACGCTTCATATGTAAGTGGAGTGGGGTTATAAGGTGGCACTTGACTTGTGAGCTTTTTGATCATTGTAAACTTTTGAAGCCCTAGTAGTATGAGGATGATATTTTAGGTATTAGCAACTTTAGAGTTTCACTAGAGACAGCCCATGTGGATTTTTTAAGCAAGACAACTTCAATTACTTGAATCATTGAGTAATCTTTCAAAATATCTGGAATCATCTGAATAGGAGGTCGACCAAAATATGAAAGCTGTGATATTGCTAAGTCTGACAGCTCGAGCCTAACCATTCATCTCATTCAGATGCCAAAATATATATCACTAACATCATTCCATGTGGAATTTTCAAGTGAGAACTTCAATTATTTCCGGAACTGAATTATCTTTCCAACATACCTTGAATCACCTGAATAGGAGGTCAAATGACAAAGCTATGGATGAAGTCCACAAGGTTTGCCGTTTCGGTACTGAATCCCATACCAATACTATTCTATTACAGTGTCAGTATGCAATTCAGTATGGTACAAAACAGTATGCCATGTCAGTATGGCATGAGACATCGTATCAGTTTGGTATTGGTACCATACCAACCTGTATGGCAAACCTTAGATGTGAGTATTGCTGAAGTTGCTAAATTTGACAGCAAGAACCCAACCATTGAGCTCATTGAGATGCAAAAATATATGCCACTAGACTTCCATTATCCATTTTTCAGTCCTTGTCGGTTTAGAAATGGTTGGATGGCTTGTATACAATTGTAGAAGCTCTAGACAATATTTTGAGTGCTTCCTGACTTCTTAGAAGCCATGCAACCACCATTTAGGTGTAGGTTTATCTAGGAATGTTCTATTTTCTTTAGGATTAAATAATTTTAATCGGTATTCTACACCTATGTCCTAGTCAATGTAAGAGGCCCTAGAATACTATAAATATTCCGAGTAATCTACTCTTTTGATCAAGGTTCATCATCTCGATATCAGACACTCTATCCATACCATCCTATTATAGTGTCGGCACATGATATGATACGATATGATGAAGCATACTAAGTGTCGATATGGTACAAGATAGCATAACGATTTAGTACTAGTATGGTATGGTACAATTAGTACAGTACGATGCATGATCAGGCCACCACTGGGATAGGATGGGACAGTAGGGCATCTCTTTTCATAAAAAGACCGGGACACCTTCATACCACAGGATTTAAAACCTTAGATGGGACTCCACCTTTGCTTCGGTGTAACTCTATAGCAACCATGATGCAACTATATGACACTCCATCCAATGCAACTCTAGAAAAGCTCCCTTGTTGAAGCCAATGCAGCATTAATGGGGCATTAGAAGCCCCAATAAAGAACTGTTTGATTGTTGGTTTAAGTGATTGTTGGGTGAAACTCCAACTAGTTATAATAGCTAAGATTTTAATTTCCTTGCATCCATAAAAAAATATATAAAATCCAGAAAAATATTTTCATCATTATTTCTCTTAATTAGATAACACGAATTCCCTTTGAGGTCAAAGAACATTGGATGGGTCTTCTTGGTGTTTAGGCATTATAAATTAGCTTCTCTTCTATTGCAAGCAAAATTAATCACATGCTTCTTCATCCCAACCGGGTAACCCTAGCTATTGCGAGACCTTCCCTTACCCCTCCATAGGCTGGCTGATGCCAAAAGGAAACCCTCAACCTCTTACCTAAGAAACTTTAACAAGTATCATCTTGGAATCGATATTCAATATACATATAGGGAAGATTCACAAAAATACATGTATGAAGGTATGGTGAACTTGAGCAATGTTATTCCACTATGTAGAAATTACAAAATTGAGTTACAATCAGTGGTTTCCTAAACTTAAGTGAACATCTGAACTCTAAATGTGATATTATTAGGCAAACAACTTGTTCAGACTTAATCTAAAACTAACTAGCCCAACTCACTTATTGGTTTGAGGTGGATGAGATTCTGTAAATTTAGGTCTGGGAACTGAGGCTAATTCCAACCATCCCCAAGTTGAATCAGGTTGCAGTTGAGCCTAAACCCAAATTGAACTCAACCTAGTCCGATAAATAAATAAATAAATACATGTCTTATATAAAATGCTTGCATGTTTCAGGTAATTGTATGATTAATTTAGTTGAATTATAGAATTGCATAAGTGTTACTTTTTATGCCATTCATCCATATATTTTGATGGAAAATTAAAATATCTCAAACTTGTCCTCTATGTTAGAATGCAAACCCAACCTAAAGCTTGGACAGTCTAAAGCTTAGCATAGCTTGGACAGTTTCTTTGGGCGTTAGGCATGTTTATCAAGAGGCCAATAGGGTTGCAGATTGGGTCGCCTCTTACATTCTCAGCATTCAGGAGATATTTTATGGACTAAGGCGATAGCTTCTCCAGTTACTCTTTGTGACATTTTAGTTTTTTTGATTTTGTTGGATATATTCATACAAGACATCAAGGTTTTATGTCTCAGTGGGATAGGGGTGTCCCGACCATCCTGTCCTATTACTATTAGAAAATAGGATTGGGACAGGGTTGAGACTCCAAAATCCATCCATGTAGGGAGAGAAGAAGAAAGAGGAAAGAAAGAAAGGAAGATGAAGAAAGAAAAAGATAAAAGAAAAGAACAAGAAGAAAAAGAAAGAAAGAAAGAGAGGAAGAAAAAGAAAGGAAAGAAAGATGGAAGAAAGGAAAAAGAAAGAAGGAAGAAAAGGGAAAAAAGAAAGGAAGTGATAAGAAAAAGAAAGAAAAATGAAAGAAAAAAAAGTAAGATAGAAGAAAAGAAGAAAAGAAGGAAAGAAAGAAAAAAGAGAGAAAAAAGAAAGAAAGGAAAGAATAAGGGGAGAGAGATGGAGGATATCTATTGGGATAGCTGTCAGGATGGAACAAAATAGCAGGGTATCCTGTTCCATGGAGATATTGGTACACCTCTATCCCACGGAATTTAAAATCTTGGTATGATCACTCCGTTTTACCAAAAAAAAAAAAAAAATCAAAGTTCAAGTATAGTTTCTTTATACAATTAACAGTGCCACTTGTTTCAGCTTATCCTAAACCTAGCTAGCCCAACTCACTTGTTGGTTTGGGTTGACTGAGGTTCACTGAATTTGAGTTTGGCACTTGGGCTTCAGATCCAAGATTCCCACTTGACATCAAGTTGAGTTGGATTGAGGCTGAGCCTAAACCCAAAATGAACTAGGACCAACCTAGCACAGTCCAATAAAATAAATAAATAAATGAATACCTGTTTTATACAAAATGCTTAGATTCATGTGACTATATCACTAGTCTAGTTGAATTACAAAATTGTGTGGACTCTATTATTTATGCCTTTCATCCATCAATTTTGATGTATGGATAAAATATTTCACACTTTTCCTCCATGTTAGAATGCAAACTCAATCCAAAGCTTAGATCATTTTCAGCCCCTATATAAAAAATACATTGATGAACATACAGATCCTGACAAAGACAAATGCAGACACAGACACAGACACACACACATTTTACACCAACCACTAACCACTAACCACCCATGCAGGTACATACATACACACACATGTACTGGAGCTTTAACTTAGTGATACATTCTCTTGCATCTTAACGAGAGATCGTGGGTTCTAATCCAAGTGTATTGGCCCTCAATAGTTTCAGCCCCTTATTTACCCCTAATAAAATGTTCCAATTCTGCAAGCTTGTTATCAATCTACCAAGGAGCCTAATTGGGGTTCAGTTGGGGTGGGGCGGGGTGTTTAGGGCGTCCCCTATTTCAACATTTTTTTTTTAAAAAAAAACATATACAAATATTTATATACATATCCACATTTCACACCAATCTCTAAGACATGTGTGCATAAGAACATAGATACATACATACATATTTTTCTACATATATACATACATTACATGCATGCATGTGTGCATGCACACATACATGTTTTTTCCTACTATTTCATCACATAAACTCAGCATTCTACACTATGAGAAGAAAAAAGTCGTTTTTGGCAGTCAGTCAAGATTGTACATGCAAGCCTTTTAGCCTAGCAATTTGCAGACCCGTTCTAGTTCTCTTTTTTTGGTAATTGATTTTATAAATAAGGGCCTGCATTTAGCATAGGGATGAACACATGGCTCCTTAAAGAAGTACAATTTTGTCAATACAAGGAGTGAAGAATGATTGAAGCTAGTGTGCTTATGGAACAAGATCACCCAAGACAATTTTTGATAATGTTAGACTAGTACCTTGTTGTGTTGTTTGATTGTGAAAAATAGTCACTTGGGAATCTGATGTAATATTCTCACTTGGGAATCTGATGTAATATTCTTTCTATTAAATCCAAAACAAGGTTCTAAATCATTGAGCCAATTAAACACCACAAAGGATTGGTGCATCCATGAGATGTCTAGAAGTATGGAACATCAGAACAAATAGTATATCATATAATTTTTGTTTTGAAAAATCAATTTTGATTGATTAAAATATAATATATACTTTCCATAAGTAAGACTACTCGAATTAACTCCAAGCGTTTGTTTAATTAAAATATAAGTAAATTTAGCAAAAATAAGAAAAAGTGTGGAAAGATGTGATGATAATCAAAAGCACAGAAGAATAAACGACTTAAGAAACTTTTCACCTTTTTTTTTTCCTCCACTTATAAAAGGTTATCAATAGACATCAAGAAAAGCAGGTTTCATATTATTTTATGAAAATTAATTGTTTCTTAAACGAAAATGCACATTTGGCAAGGAAAAAAAGAGAACAAAATATCATTAAAATGCAAAGTCGGAAGGGCTCTGTGAATCAACTCGACTTTGAAAGCTGTTTAGGTTGTTTTGGGAGGAGGAAGAAGGAGAAGAATTGTATCCCTTTTCTTGTAATAGTCTAAATAAAAATCTTGAAGTCCATCCAAGAGTAGAGACCACTATCAAGAATCATCAACCACACTAGAAATGAATCACCTTTTCTCCTTTCTCCATTGTAATAACAAGAGAGAATCCTAAAGCAAATCAAGGTAATCCATTAGAGGAGTTCCCATAGTGACAATTATATATATATTTTTAAAAAAAGCAAAGAGACAAAAGAAATGAAATGAAAAGCGTACCTTAGAAACATCCCGGTTGAGCTTCTTGATGGTATTGGAAAGCGAAGCATTCTCGTTCAGGAGAGTTTCCTGCAAGCATCCAAACACCAAAACCCATTCAAAATCACTAGAATTCTGAAACAAAAAAGAAAATATAGGAATCGGAAAAAAGAGAAAAAAAAGAAAGAAAACCTTTTCCTCGTCAGCGCGGGCGAGGCGGTCAGAGACGTCGGCAAGGGAGGCGTCGAGGGTCTCGACCTTAGCACGGAGCTCTGCGACGATGTCATCCTTCTCGGCGAGGCGCTGGCGGAGGCGGGAGGCCTCGGACTCGAGCTTGGAGAGGCGGGAGGCGAGGGCGATGGAGGTTATCTTTCGCGCCACGTCCAGCTGCTCGAAGGGGTC
The DNA here is from genome assembly GCF_000442705.2 of Elaeis guineensis. Classification (NCBI taxonomy): domain Eukaryota; kingdom Viridiplantae; phylum Streptophyta; class Magnoliopsida; order Arecales; family Arecaceae; genus Elaeis; species Elaeis guineensis. Next base: position 45,922,032 of record NC_026006.2, on the reverse strand, counting down.
GGAAGGAATCACCGACAACACCGCCTCAGGCAGACCAAAATCTGGCGGCCTCTCGGCGGATTGCTCCTGTGCTGCCATCTATCCTCCACCCTATTTTTCCATCATTTTTTTTTTTTTTGAAGAAACAAGATCTTTTTTTTCAAGGAAAAAAAAAAAAAAGGTGATTAAAATGGGTAGGGTGTGGGGTGGAACGTATGGATACCTTGAGGGATTGGTGAGATAAAGGATTGGATAAGTAGAGGGGGAATATGTGGTTGGTGATTATTTTTCTGGAATGTGTGATCATCCATATTTTAACATGGAAGGAGTAGGTTGGTCCAGACACGCAAAGCATGAGGTGCAGGCATTATATATGATCTGGCAACCTGATAGAGATAAGTTGAGTAGGTCTGAGTTAATAAGGCTTTAATAGATCTTAGCTCCAATTAACTTGAGCAAATCCATGACAATTTTGAGTATATTTTTAGACCGATGTCATTGAATATGTTGTCGCCGAAATTGTCTGATGATGGTAGAGATTTTGAGAGTGCTGGTCAATCAACTGTGGAGGATCCGCAAATCCGATAACCTTATTCTCTAGCCTAGAATGCAATCCAGATCCAAGTCCCATTACATGGACCGGTCCACGTCATGAGCTAATCCCAAGCAGGACTTAGTGTGTTAATTAGATAGGGACAATATGACCAAAAAGAAAAAAAATATATATGCGGACAAAAAGAGCAGCTTATAAAAGTCTAGTAGCGTAGAGCAGCTGAGATATTGCTTGCAGGCACCTTTGGAACCGCCAGTTGATTGCTGTGATATTATCTAACGGGGCATTTTCCGTAAGGGAGATGAAGCAAAGTTTTGCATCTCACCGTGATGTTGTTGTGACAAAAATATCACCTTGTTGAAATCTATCGTAAGGATTCACTCCCATGATATAGGTAGGTCAAGGGTTTTTCAAAAAATTTGTTGGACCATGTTGTGGTGTATAAAGAAGGACATCATTAGTTCTATATTGATTATAGATAAGAAGAATTCTGACTTATATAGAAATAGACCATCCATTTCATATAAAATATCTTTTGAATTAAAATTTAGAGAGATAAAACTGTGAGGCTCATAAATCAGAACGGACAATATCTCACATGTCAAAATCGTGAAGTCTATGAGATAGAACAGATAATATGTCATGTACCGAACCATGAATCTTTGATCGTGATAAATTAGATTATGATATGGTAGCTAAATCAAATTATTTTTTATTTTTTACTTTTTTTTGCATGGTAACATTAGGTATGACTTAGTGTGGTGCACATCAAGTGCACAGAAGAAGGAAAAAAAGAGGAGGTCGGTAGCTTGCCATTTTGTTTGCATGATGCCGAAGCACGGCCTTAAGGGTTCAATAGGAGCCCTCCTTTTTGGGGCTCAAAAAAGCACAAGCTTGGGTGAAATCATCTCCCAACGATGAGAGCTAGAAAGCTTCTTTAGACAGTCCATTCTTCAATAGTTACACCTCCCTAAGGTCTCTCTATTGCTTATAGAGGGACCCCAAATAAGAGATCTTATATTGTTCTATATAAATAAAGAAACATCTATTAGCCCCCCCAAAAAAAAGAAAGAAAATCTAATGATGAACATCTTATCAGGCCGTTTTCAGTTTTAATCAGCTTAATTCTATTATTCATGTTGCATGAGCTCCTTTTTTGGGATTGAAATGATGCATGAGCTTTGGTGAAAGCATCTCCCAACAATGAGAGCTACAAACTCCTCTACAGAGAGAGTCCCTTCTTCAATAGTTACACCCTCTAAAATCTTTCTACTCTCTAGAGAGGGACACCCCAAGTAAGAGCTCGTTTAAGGATCTGTGCCAATAAAAATTTGATTATTCTATATAAAAAAAAGTAAATCTAAATTTATATTAGCTGATTGATGTGTGAGTCATTCATCAAAATTGCTACTCAAAATTTCCTATACTTTTAAGAATTAAAAATTAGAATGAACAGAAATATATGAGTGATGATATGAATTTCCTATAATTGATTTCCTTAAAGGACTTCAAATTACAATTAGATAACTAAATCAATTAAAAAATCGAATTCATGACATTCATTATCCTAAATCATCCAAATTTTGTGGTACAATACACACACCCATATAAAAACACATATAAAGAATGTATCCTTTATCTTATTTATGTCGGATAATAGCAATTGATAAGCAGAGGATTCCTTTTCGTTAAAACAATCACCATATAAAGCAACTCTGGAAAAAAATAATTTGGTCATTTATCTATAATTTCTGCCTCGAATCAGCTCATCTCATGGCCTCTTAATATATTTAGGTTACGTTTGGTAGCTGACAATCTATCCAGATTGTTGGCAATTTAAAGTGGACCTATGAGATTACTGTGTTTAGTATGCTTTTTGAATGGTAATTCAGATTATCTTGACAATCCAGATTACCTCTCAAGAGGTAATCTGGATTGCCTTAGGGAGAGGTGGCTATCCAGATTACCACTTATTTGACAATATTATAAAAAAGTTTTTGGACAAAATTATTCTTCAAAAAAAAAAATCATACAAAATCCATCCCTCTACCCCTTTCCTGACGGCTCTCATCCTCCCCTTATTATATATAATAATATGATATAATACATTATAATATAATAAACTATTATTATATTATTATTATATTTTTATAGTAACTATATTGTATTACAATAATATAGTATATGATAATATATTATAATATATATTATATAAATCCTATTATATATAACAATAAATTATATTGTATTATATTATATTGTTATATTATATTATATTATATCATTATTATATTATTACAATATTATATTACTATATATTATTTGATTATTATAATATATTATAATAATATATATTATATTATATTAAATCTTATATTAATATAATATAGTATATAATATAATATTATTATATATAATAATATATAATATTATATTATATCATATATTTTTATATATTATATTAATATATTGTAATATATGTTATATAAATATTATTCTATATAATAATATATTAATTATATAGTTACATTATTATATTATAATATATTGTAATATATTAATATATGAATATTATAATATATTATAATAATATCTTTTATTAATATAATATAATATATAATATAATATTATTATATATAATAATATAGTATAATATATTATATTAAAATAATATAATATATATTATAATAGTTTATTATAATATTATAATATAATATTACAATATACTATATTAAAATATATTATATAATATTAATTATAAATATATCATTAATATTATATTATTATATATTATTATATTATTATTATATACTATAATAATATATATTATATTATATTAATATCTTATATTAATATAATATATTATATAATATAATCTTATTATATATAATAATATAGTATATTATATTATATTATAATAATGTATTATTATATTATCATATAATATTAAATATTGATATATATTGTAATGCATATTATATAAATATTATTCTATATAACAATATATTAACTATGTTGTTATACTATTATATTATAATATATTGTAATATATTAATATGTTAATATTATAATATATTATAAGAATATCTTTTATTAATATAACATAATATATAATATAATATTATTATATTATTAAAATGAAATAATATATTATATTATATTATAATAGTTTATTATAATATCATAATGTATTATTATAATATATTATATTATAATAATTATATAAATATCATTATATATAATAATATAATATAATATATTATTATTATTATAAGGTTAAGGGAGTATTTTAGAAATTTGATTTCATATTACTGATAATCTAATTGTCATACTAAACATGTCAATCAAGATTTTCAGTAATTTTACTGCAACATTACCTACATATACCAAACACAGTAATTAATATTACTGGCAATTTAATAATAGTAATCTATCTTGAAGGCAATTTAGATTACTTTCCAAGATTGTCTGGCGATGCACCAAACGTAACCTAAGAAAAATAACGAAAGCTTCTTTTATCTTTAAAAGTTATGAGCAAGAAGTTAGCTACGAAGAGTCCACAAGTTCTAATTTTCCTACTCAGAGAGCAATTTGAACCAATTATCAGGAAATATTTTTTTTGTCAAATTAATAGGAAATTAAAAAGCCAAAGGTTTTTTGAGGACTCAAAAAACATTTGCTGCATAAGCTTTTATTACCGGAAGCTAGATAGCCATCGATGCAAATCATTCGCATGAGATTTCAGAAATAGTTGACCGTTAAGAGCAGGGGATTCAAGGAAGCACTGATACATACTTATGCATGACTATCCTGCTTGTGGAATATTAGCGAGTACAAAGACAAGCAAGCACAGTGTAACATTTTGAGCAAAGATAAAAGCCTAGAGATCTGGATCTTTGAGTGTCTGCTTTTCATATACATTAGGATTTCTTGACTGCAGGAAAAATCTAAATCCTAATATATATTGACAACTGACAAGCAAGCCAATCATAGAATCCATGCAGCACAGAAGGCTTTGAAGCGAAGGGGAAAGAACTGTAATACATGATGACCAAAGAGAAGCTTTCCATTGGAAAGTGCATGGTGGAACAAGGTGTGATGATTGTTGTGCCCAAAACCCACAAAACAGGCTGGGAGAATGGCACAGCTTCACATATCATGCAGGTCATAGCCCCTCAACCTGTCCACAAAATAATGATGATGGAGATCATGCAGAAGATCTTTTACATGTATGATAATGTTAATTTTGGCTTTAAAAATCCAGTCCCATAAATTTAACATATCAACCATAAAGTTAGGACCATAACATTCAGCATCAAAACCACATCCAACCAAAATGTAAAACTTTGTTTCAATCATTCAAGTTTCAAGATCTCATAAATAGCTAATCAAATCTAAAACCAAAAATGACATGAGAACTCAATTCTACTAATTTCTGCAATCACAAAGCAGCTCTAGTTGCTTTGCTCCTCTGAGAACCATTAAAAGAGAAGGTGTGAGCCCGACGGCTCGCTATGTATCGAACCATGAACACATACAACAGACATATAAAAGTAGATAAAGATAAAGTGAATGCAATTCATAATATATATATATATATATATATATATATATATATATATATATATATATATATATATATATATATATATATATATATATATATATATATATGTATCGAACCATGAACACATACAACAGACATATAAAAGTAGATAAAGATAAAGTGAATGCAATTCATAATATATATATATATATATATATATATATATATATATATATATATATATAGTACAATAGCCACTGCATGTTCATGCTACATACCATCAAAGGTTAAAAAAAGAACCAATAGCTTTGAAGTCCTCCGGTTACAATAGACTTAAGTAATAATTTTGAACATAAAATAGTCACACTAACTAAAGTCCAAAACCCTCACCAATAGCTTTGAAGTCCTCCGGTTACAATAGACTAAAGTAATAATTTTGAACATAAAATAATCATACTAACTAAAGTCTAAAACCCTCACAAAGATTGGATTTGAATCTAAATCTCTGACCATAACTTTATTAGCTCGCTTAGTGGACAGCTCTGTAAAAATGTTTTGCTTTCGTTACAGTGACATGAGTAAGCATAACCGTTAGTAACTGTCACTATCCAAAACGTTCGCGTTGAACTAAACTGCTCTTCTTGTTACAACAGGACATACCGATTACAGAGAACATTACACCTAGGGAGCGTCCTTTGATGGATAAATATTATAAAAAATTGATCAATTTACTTATATTCTTATATTTTTTTAGATAAATAAATTATTTTTTTATAAATAATATTTATTCATAAAATAAGATAAAATCTTATTCGCCTAACTAGAAGCGGCTATTATCAATTTTTCATTAGTCAATAAAATAGACATTTAATTTTATTCTTAAAATATCTCATCATCATTTCTAATATCTCTATCATTCAATATACAATAACTCAATTGTTTATTTTTTTAAAATCTAAAAAATATAAAAAAATTATGAAAAATATGAATAAATTTTAACAACTTATTCAGAAAAGTAGTAATGTAAAAGAATATGAATAACAAATTTTGAAGTCATTTTTCTATATGTAAAAATATATGAATATTTTTTTTTTCTATATAAATATTATTTAAAAAATATAGATTTTTATATAAATTTTTTATTCACAAGAGAATGGACCTTTAAGTAAATCGAGTTCAGGCCCTTCAGGATGAATTGGCCGTTGTTACCATTACAATTGCTACCAAGGTTCGGCCGCATACTTTTAGGTAGTATTTGGTTGGATAATTTCGGATGGAATAAGGGTTTATTCCACCTTATTCCCCTAAATAGGTGAAAAAATGGTGGTGGGCCACCCTGGTTTAACAATTATGATCAACCCTTCCTAATTCTAGAATACCAATTCCATGGACCATGGAATTGGTAATGGTAGGTCTCCTTATTCCTAGCCCCCTAGAGGTATTCAGTGTCATTAGCCAAAAAATAAATAGGGGATGGTGAAACCCTATCTACCTCCCTCTTTCTATCTCTTTGTCTTCACATCGCGGCCACCTCTCACACCCTCTCGCTTTTTCGGTGGCTTGAAATCCGTTGCAAACCTCTTCCCCTCCATCTCCTCCATCGCTCCAGTGTCCTTTATGAAGCAAAATTCAGTGCAGGGGTAAAATGATAATTTTAATTTTTTTTTAAAATTATGATTTTACAGTGAAAAATATTAATTAATCTAATTAATTAACATGTGTTTACCCTACACTAGGATCTAAATATGATATACAGCATGCATGCATTTAAATTTGAAATTCGAATTTGAACAGTAAACACTTTACTGTAATGTGTTCAGAACACAATACTTTTGTGCGGGTAGTAGATCGCTGTAATTTGATCACCGTCGGGAGAATTTGATCATCGCGATGCAGCCACACAGCACATCTGACCACTGCGGATCATCCACACGAGGCTTCCGATCTGATCGGCTCCTCACGGGTGCTAGCTCGTTGTAGAGCTCTTTCGACGGTCGATGTTGATCGAACTCCTTCGATCGATGTCTGCTGATTCTTTAGATGCTTCAGATTATCAGCAAACATGCTTGAGAGGATGTTAAAGATCTCTCTAAAATTTGATGGGCTCACGACACTCGTAGCTCACGTTCTCACTTCCCAAACCCCAGGCTGAAACTCTAGGGAACACACTGAAAACCCTGTGCCCAATTTTCTTTCTTTTCTTTCTTTTTCCCTCGGAAGTTTTAGACTTTCCACTCACGCACAAGAGTTTCTCACGCCCCACTTTCTTTCTCAGAATTTTTCTACGCACGCCCCACCTCCCTATCTCTTTTAAAACAGTTCAAAACGTATCTTATCCGCGTGAGAGGATAAAGACAAGTGGTTACACATTTGAATTCAAATCAAATTTGAATTCAAACTAAAACCAACTCATCCCTATCCACATGGGCATGAGAAGAGAAGGTGCGAGGCTGCTTTGTGCGTGGAAAGGTTTCACGAGAAACTCTTTCTCGTGTGAGATGTGGGGAGCTAAAGTGGATAATGTCATGTAGGCGCAAGAGATAAGTTATCCATTCAAATTCAAACATGCTTTGAATTTGAATGGCTAACTAATCATCTTTATCCAAATATTGGCGCATAAGAGTGGGCGTGAGAAGGGCTTTGCGTGAGAGAAAATTCATGAGAAGTTTCTTCTCGTGAATTCAAATGGGCGCAGAGATTTAAGGTGGTGCAGGGATTCAAATTCAAATGGTGGTTTGATCTTAATTGAACCAACCTAATCAAAATAGGTTAAGCACAATTAAACTAAATTAAACCCAACTTAATTAAGCTTAATTAGGCTCAATAAAATCTTAATCAAATCAAAAATTGACTAAGCCCAACCCCTGATCAAATCAGGGACCAAACCATCTCGACGATTAGGTCAACTCTTAACCTAATCGGGTCAAATCCAACTGAATCCAATTCAATTTGACTTGATCCAAAAATAATTACTCAATTAAATTGAGTTAATTAGCGATCAAATCATTAATAAAATCTCTCATAAATATTGAGTCCAAATCCGATGGGCAATCGGGTATCAAAGTTCATCAATATGAAACCTTGATCGAAGAGTCCCAAACCAGTGGGACTCTTGACCCCGGTACCCAAAATGTGTAGGACTCATGATCAGAGAATCCTGATTCTCGATCACAGAATCCCAGACACGTAGGACTCATAGTCCATGAACATTAGAACTCTTCATCAGCTATTAGATCAGATAGGAACCTCTAATGTGTGTGACCCTGTAGGTTCGAATCTAAGCCGGTAGCACAGAAACCAATTCCTGTACTAATCGAAGTGACCATCTAGCAATGGTACCCGACATCCGGATAGATCGAATAGTCGCAATCGCAACACTCAGAACCTACGTAAATATGGTTACTGTATAATTCATCCCTTTTGACTCCTGTGTTTAGGATGACTTAGGGTTAAACTGCCAACCCTGATTAGATCATCCGAGTCATGCTCAACTCAATCAGTCCTGTGACTCCTCACTAGGACTACCCTGACCAAAGTTTTGCTAAATTAAAATATGACTGTACACAGCTCCTAAACTAGAGTGGTCAATCCCATCTTGACACACGCACCGACAAGTCAAGTACTTGACTACACCCAACAGCCTTCCATCACTGAATTAGAAATTCAGGTAGTCCAGTACCTAAGTGCAGTGAGTTGCTTGCAAATCACCATGGTGGTCTCAGGTCAGAGGAATAGTTATACCCATATCTCATCGGAGCAAATTTTGACAGCAGAAAAAGCTCCGGAGTCGGTCACGTTCAGTGCAGATATACCCTTACATCTCACCTATATGCCATACCAGTGTCTCCACACTCTTTGGTTAAGAGGACAACCAACCTATATGGCACACAACGACCTATGCTCGATAAATATTATTGTCCTTGGTAACAATGTATCATTTGATCGCGAACAGGTTTAAGAACTAAATGACAAATCCTCCTTTGTCGAGTCTAAATAGTCCTAAGGACTTCACCACAACACAGGAGTTCATTAGAAGATGAAATAATTTTATGATGAAAAATACTAAAATAACTTTTATTTATTTATAATTTATGTACTAATACAACAAAGAGCACAACCGTCAACAGGCTGACGATTGACTTTGGGATACTATTCCCAACAATCTCCTACTTGGTCTAAAGCTAATCGATGCAGTATCTAATACCCATCTTCGACTTGAAGTCGTCGAACTCCTTCACTGCAATGGCTTTAGTGAATGGGTCGGCCAGATTCTCCTTCCCGTCGATCTTCTGAAGGTCGACGTCACCTCGATCCATGATTTTTTGGATGAGATGGTAGCGGCGCAGAATATGCTTTGTTCGCTGGTGTGCCTTCGGTTCCTTCGCCTGAGCAATGGCTCCATAGCTGTCACAGTAGAGCAGAACTGGACCAACAAAGGAGGGTGCTACTCCGAGCTCGGTGATGAATTTTTTCAGCCACACTGCTTCTTTGGCAACATCTAATGTAGCGACATACTCTGCCTCGCAAACTGAATCAGCCACTGTATGCTGCTTGAAACTTTTTCAGCAGATAGCCTCACCATTAAGGGTAAAAATAAATCCCGACACACTCTTGCTGTCATCGTGATCAGACTGAAAACTAGAGTCTGTAAATCCTATAAGTCTCAAGTCCGATTCACCATAAACAAGCCACTTGTCCTTAGTATTTCTTAAATACTTCAGGATGGTTTTAACAACCTTCCAGTGATTCTCTCCTGGATCAGATTGGTATCTACTCACTACCCCTAGTGAGTATGCCACATCTGGTCGTGTACATGTCATGGCGTACATGATAGATCTCACTGCTGAAGCATATGAAATTTTACTCATACGCTCTCTCTCTTGAGGTATTGTCGAATAATTCCTCTTCGAGAGAGAAATTCTATGGCCTATCGGTAGATAGCCTTTCTTGAAATTCTCTATGCTGAACTTTTTCAGCATAGTATCAATGTACGTGGACTGAGATAAGCCAAGCAACTTTTTAGATCTATCCCTATAGATCCTCATCCCTAGGATGTAGGAAGCTTCTCCCAGATCCTTCATAGAGAATTATGACGACAGCCAAATCTTTATTCCCTGTAATGTAGGGACATCATTCCCGATTAAGAAAATATCATCCACATACAATACAAGAAATACCACTACTGGACCATTAGCCCATTTATAAATGCAGGGCTCTTCTCCGTTCTTAACGAAGCCATACATCTTGATCGTCCTATCAAAACGTATGTTCCAACTTCGGGATGCCTGTTTAAGTCCATAAATGGACCTCTGTAGCCTGCATACCTTAGACTCATCTGTGGATGTGAATCCTTCAGGTTGTATCGTATACATCTCTTCGTCCAGCTCTCCGTTTAGGAAAGCTGTCTTCACATCCATCTACCAGATTTCATAGTCCAGATGGGCAGCTATCGCAAGCATAATTCGAATGGATTTGAGCATTGCCACAGGAGAAAACGTCTCGTCATAGTCTATACCATAACGTTGACGATATCCCTTGGCAACCAGATGGGCTTTATAGATTTCTACCTTTTCGTCTGCGCCCTTCTTCCTCTTGAAGACCAACTTACACCCTATGGGTTTTACTCCTTCAGGTGGGTCAACCAATGTCCACACATCGTTGACCTTCATGGACTCCATTTCGAATTTCATGGCCTCTAGCCATTTCTTAGAGTCAGGTCTCTGCATTGCATTCATGTAGGTGATCGGATCCTCATCATTTTCATCAAGTTCGATAGGATCTCCATCCTGGACCAAGAAACCATAGTATCTGTTGGTGCAAAAATCCGCTTGCACCGGAGAAGCTGGAGTCGAGGGAGTCGCAGTCGCCGTCGGGACCTGCAAAAGAAGTCTAAACCGGAGGTGGGGTTGCTCCGGCAAGACCCTCCGATACTTAAGTCAGTTCTCTGCCTCAACAAGAATGGAGTGCTCGAACGAAGATTTTAGCAGAGTTTTGAGATAAAAACTAGAGCTTTTCGAATAACGTATCTGGGGTTCCCCTTTTATAGGCGGAGGGGGCGACAAATTGATAGCGACGCCTGTAACCGTCTGATAGTGGGCCGTCCAGAGTTAGGAGGAATTTATTGCAGAGGGTAGTGGAGTGGGATCGTGGCTATCATCGTGGCTTACCACGTGGAGTCAGTTACAGGAGTGGAGCGACGTCCGTCGTCGTGACTTGTCAGGGAGCGGTAGAATTGCACAGGATCCACCGCAGGGAGTGGAGTAGAATCGTGGCCGGTAATACGGTCTGTCAGGGAGTAATGGAGCTGCATAGGGTCCATCGCAGGGAGTGGAGCAGGATCGTGGTCGTCGTTGCATCGCGCCAGGGGGTCCAGACTTGTCGGCCGAAGTACGGTTGGAGTCGGTAGCGAGGTCCGGTACCCGTAGGAGTTTGGGCGAAGTCTACTTACAGTCGAAGTCGTAGGCGGAGTCCGGCTCCCATAGGAGTCCGGACAAAGCTTACTGGCAGTTGAAGTTAAGGACAGAGCCCGGCTCCCGTAGAAGTTCGGGCGGAGTCTACTTGCGGTCAAAGTCGTAGGCGGAGTCCGGCTCCCGTAGGAGTCCGGGCAGAGTCTTCCTGTAATTAAAATCAAAGGCGAAGTCTGGCTCCCGTAGGAGTCCGGGTGGAGTCTTCCTGCAGTTAAAATCAAAGGTGAAGTCTGGCTCCCGTAGGAGTCCAGACAAGGCTTACTGGCAGTTGAAGTTGAGGATGGAGCCCGGCTCTCGTAGAAGTCCGGGCGGAGTCCCCCTTGCGGTTGAAGTCATGGATGGGGCCCGGCTCTCGTAGGAGTCCGGGCGGAGTCCTCCTTGGAGTCGCGGACGGAGCCCAGCTTCCGTAGGAGTCCGGGCGGAGTCTTCCTTGGAGTCGCGGACGGAGCCCGGCTCTCGTATGAGTCCGGGCGGAGTCTTCCTTGAAGTCGCGGACGGAGCCCGGCTCCTGTAGGAGTCCGGGCGGAGTCCTCCTTGGAGTCACGGACGGAGACCGGCTCCCGTAGGAGTCCGGGCGGAGTCTTCCTTGAAGTCACGGATGGAGCCCAGCTCCCGTAGGAGTCCGAGCGAAGTCTTCCTTGAAGTCGCGGACGGAGCCCGGCTCTCGTAGGAGTCCGGGCGGAGTCTTCCTTGAAGTCGCGGATGGAGCCCGGCTCCCGTATGAGTCCGGACGAAGTCTTCCTTGAAGTCGCAGACGGAGCCCGGCTCCCGTATGAGTCCGGACGGAGTCTTCCTTGAAGTCGCAGACGGAGACCGGCTCCCGTAGGAGTCCGGGCGGAGTCTTCTTTGGAGTCGCGGATGGAGCCCGGCTCCCGTAGGAGTTCGGACGGAGTCTTCCTTGGAGTCGTGGACAGAGCCCGGCTCCCGTAGGAGTCCGGGCGGAGTCTTCCTTGGAGTCGCGGACGGAGCCCGGCTCCCGTAGGAGTCCAGACGGAGTCTTCCTTGGAGTCGCGGACGGAGCCCGGCTCCCGTATGAGTCCGGGTGGAGTCCTCCTTGGAGTCGCGGATGGAGACCGGCTCCCGTAGGAGTCCGGGCAGAGTCTTCCTTGAAGTTGCGGACGGAGCTCGGCTCCCGTAGGAGTCCGGGTGGAGTCCTCCTTGGCGTCGTGGACGGAGCCCGCAAGGGTCAATCCCGCTGAGAACTTCGGTCGTGGGTATTTTATACCCAACAGTATCTATCTGGTTGACGTGGTACTCTACTAGATCGCCTTAAGGGTGCAGGAACAATGGGCTCCGAATTTGATCTAACCAAATTCGGTTCAGGTTCAGCTACTTGTGTCAATTTTTTCACCTGCCGACCTTTCTCAAGTTCGACCTTAAAGGCAACAGTCCCTTCATCAAGAAACTTCTTTTCTAAAAAGATTGCCTTAAGGCTGACAAACACTTTTGCTCATCAGCTAGGTAGAAATAATATCCTTTGGTCTCTTTTGGGTACCCTATGAAATTACACTTGTCAGACCTAGGTCCAAGTTTATCCGTAATTAAACATTTAACATAAGCCAGACACCCCCAAATCTTAAGGTGCGAGAGTACTGGCTTATGTCCTATCCATAACTCATATGGCATTTTGGTTACAGACTTACTCAGAACCCTATTTAGAAGGTAACAAGCCGATTCGAGCGCATATCCCCAGAGGAAGATCGGCAGACCAGCAAACTCCATCATAGATCGGACCATGTCTAACAAGATCCGATTCCTCCTTTCAGACACACCATTATGCTGTGGTGTTTCAGGAGGAGTCTACTGAGAGAAAATCCCATTCTCCCCTAAATATGTCAAAAACTCATTGAAAAGGTATTCACCTTCTCGATCAGATCGAAGAGTTTTAATACACTTTTCAGTTTATTTTTCTACCTCATTTCGGAATAGTTTGAACATTTCAAACGACTCTGACTTATGCTTCATTAAATAAACATACCCATACCTTGATAGGTCGTCTGTGAAGGTTATGAAGTAAAAATATCCACCTCTTGCACTTGAGCTCATGGGTCCATATACATCAGAATGTACCAGACCCAAGAGTTCACTAGCTCGCTCATCTTTTCCAGTAAAAGGTGACTTGGTCATTTTTTCAAGAAGACAGGACTCACAGATTGGAAGTGATTCACAATCAGCAACTTCAAGAGTTTCTTCTTGAGCCAACCTGTTTATCCTATTCTTATTGATATGACCTGGCCTACAGTGTCAAAGGTAGACTTCTGACACATTATCTATTTTAGGATATTTACCGGAGGTTTGAACCACATTAACAAGTTGTGATAGTAAGTAAATTTTATTATTTAGTTGTCCAACAAACATTGTAACACCATTCAAAATGATATTGCAAACATTTTTTTTTATTAAAAATTGATAACCGTACATGGCCAAAAGGCCTACAGAAATAATATTTAATAAAATACTTGGACAATAGTAACATTCACTCAGAATTATATTACGAAAATTGATTACAAGGTTCATGATTCCTAAAGTTAGAACTGAAACTTTGCTTCCATCTTCAATGTTCAGAAACCTCTCACCATCATCAAATCTCCTACTGACCTGCAGACCCTGCATCGAATTGCAAATATGATAAGGACTTCCGGTATCCAATACTCAGATAGTAGTATCACAAATGAAAAAGTTGCAAGGTGTTATCATATAATTACCTTGCTTCTTCTTCGGCTTGTTTGGGTCCAGGGAGTCAATGTATAGAGGATAATTCCTCTTCCAGTGCCCCTGCTTCTTACAAAAGAAATACTCTGTCTGGCTCTGGTCGGGCTTGCGCTTCTTGATCTGACCCTGTGCAGATGTCCTAGCATGCGGCTGTACCTTCTTGTTCTTCTTCTTCTTGTTCTTCTTCTCTTTCTTAAAGGGTCGACGACCAGAAGAAGACCCTCCCACAATATTCACCGACTCTTTATGGAGCTGGTGGTCCTTCTCAAAGTTCTGCAGCAACCCCAATAAGCCGTGGTAGTTCACTACAGGCTTTGTCATTAAAAAATGAGTAAGGAAGGGGAGGAAGGACTTGGGCAATGAATTAAGGATCGCATTCTTACCGAGCTACTTGTGCAAGAAAAAGCCCAGTTTACTTAGACGCTCAATCATTTCGATCATGTACAGTACATGATCGATGACTGAGGCCCCATCCCTCATTCGAGCATTGAAAATGGCACAACTAGTTTTATGCCTTTCAACATTGTCAGGCGTGCCAAAAGAGTCGCTCAATATTTGAAGCATCTCCTGTGGCTGGATGTTCTCAAACCTGCAGCTGAACTCATCATTCATTACCGTCAGCATTATGCACTGAACGGTGGTGCGGTCGTTGAGCCACTTCTGGTAAGTGTCTCGGACCGTCCCTCTCATGTTCGGGGCTGGCTCCTCGGGTGCAGGATCCGTTACTACATAAAGGATCCACTTATGCTCAAGGACGATTTTTAATTTTCGATACCAGCTATCGAAATTTGATCCCATGAGCTTGTCATTATCTAATAATGATCGGAGTTACAGGATAGTGGCCATAACTGTATAAAGAAAAATCAAACCTCTATTAGTATATAAATTATTAATACTAAAGACTTGGACTTTAGTCTAAAGTTTCTCCTAATATTTTTACGAACTGGTAGCCTCAACCTCCAATTTGAGAAATTACTTTAATTCATTAGTGGGTACTAGAATCCACACAGACTACACACGAGCCCAACTTTGGTTGGTCAACCCATGTGCATCTATAGGTAGGTTCATAACCAGTTGTTTCTCTAAATAACTTCTAGTAATCAATTTTGCCCCAGAACCTAATCAGTAGGCTTTGGCCTTCATTGAAAAGATCTGATTAGGTCCAACCATTAACATGACTTGATTTGATGAATCGGATCAATAAATGATCAGGCCCGACTTTGACCGGCCAACCTAACCACCATCAGAAAGACTCAAACTAAATTATCATACTATGAATGATAATTCCATTAGTCAATAAGCACCAGGCCTTTGGACCTCCAATGATTATTAAACTAATGGACTCATTATCACTCACTTAATGGGAGGCTATGACTTAGTTATCACTATAACTTAATCATTTTAGGGACCTAATAATTTTGAGAATTTTATTAAAGGATAGAAGAGAAGAAATTAACCAACCAATTTCAATCCTCCCACTGACATCACCAAGTCAGATTAAAAGAATTTAATTAAAGCCGGCATTAGGAGCACCTAAATCAGTCACACTGATTTACCTAATGACATGGATGAGCCCTAATCATCAAGTGATCTAATCAAAACCTAACTCACCAGGTTGGCCAGGTAAGTGAGATCAGTGGTTGGAATTTGCCATTAACTCGTCAATGATCGAATCAATGCGAGTAGCTCCCGCTTAAGAACCACTGGTCAAAACTGTCGAACTTACTTTAGACACCAACTGGTTTATTAGTTTTAATTTTGATCAACTTAGTAAATAGGGCTCCACCGCGTAGCCATGAATTAAGTCCATCTTGGTCTAGTTAAAGACATGGATCCATTCAACTACAACTATTGAAGTTGAGTCTAGAGTATCCTTGACCTAATCTAATTCAACTTTTGATTAGATTTGACCAATTACTCCATTTAGTCTATTTTTTAAGCTAACCTTAGGTCTAACCCAATTATGGACCTAATTCATCTAACCCATTGATCCACAAGTTTATGCAATTGTCTTAGGGTTTAATTCACAATTCTAGACCAACTTGACAATACTTAATTCTTTTAATTAAGTATTTGGGCTGATGGGTCAGGATTTGGCATTTCAAAAATAAGTTTTATATTTGAAAGGTTTTATTTTCTGTTCACCAAATATGTTGACTCATTTCATAAATAGATCAGCACATTTCATAAATAGCAATCCTATTGCTAATTACATAACAGAAAATAACTCAATCAAAATAAATCATGAATATTTCTTTAGATCTAATCTAACACATTCATGATAAATTTTATAATTGAACCTTTATAATTAAGTTCTTTTGCTGCTTCATCTGTATGGGATATAATTGCAGCGGCACCCCTACCACCATAGGAGACCCCATCGAATGGGAGGAGAGGGCCTTTAAACCCTACTTTTCTCCTATGATCGGACGGCCATGGCAACCAACCCAATTCGATTACTTGCTACTTGGATCATGTATATCTAATTATACCAATTTCAAAATTTAAATTTTAAATTTTAAATTTTAAAATTTAAAATTTGAAATTTTAACCAAATTTTAAATTTTAAATTTCAAATTTTGAATTTCAAATTTTTGAATTTTAAATTTCAAAATTTAAATTTCAAATTTCAAAATTCAAAATTCAAATTTTGAATTTCAAATGATTGAATTTTGAATTTCGAACAACTTTCAAAATTCAAAATTCAAAATTTAAATTTCAAATTTTAAATTTAAACTTTTAGATTATAACTTAATCTATGCATGCAAATTCATATATCATATCTTAGAACCTGCTCTGATACCATTTGAAGCGAAATTCAGTACAGGGATAAAATGGTAATTTTAAAACTTTTTCAAAATTATGATTTTACAGAAGAAAATATTAATTAATTTAATTAATTAACATGTATTTACCCTACACTAGGATCTAAATATGATATACAGTATGCATGCATTTAAATTTGAAATTCGAATTTGAACAGTAAACACTTTACTGTAATGTGTTCAGAACACAATACCTTTGTGCGGGTAGTAGATCATCGCAATCTGATCACCATCGAGAGAGTCTGATCATCACGATGTAGCCATACAGTACGTCTGGCCTCTGTGGATCGTCCACATGAGTCTCCCGGTCTGATCGGCTCCTCACGGGTGCTAGCTCGTTGTAGAGCCCTTTCGACGGTCGATGCTGATCGAACTCCTTCGATCGATGTCTGTTGATTCTTCAGATACTTCAGATCATCAGCAGATGTGCTTGAGAGGATATTGAAGATCTTTCTAAAATTTGGTGGGCTCACGATACTCGTAACTCACGTTCTCACTTCCCAAACCCCAAGCTGAAACCCTAGGGAACACACTGAAAATCTTGCGCCCAATTTTCTTTCTTTTCTTTCTTTTTCTCTGGAAAGTTTTAGACTTTTCACTCATGTACAAAAGTTTCTCACGCCCCACTTTCTTTCTCAAAATTTTTCTACGCACGCCCCACCTCCCTATCTCTTTTAAAACAGTTCAAAACGTGTCTTATCCGCGTGAGAGGATAAAGACAAGTGGTTACACATTTGAATTCAAATCAAATTTGAATTCAAACTAAAATCAACTCATCCCTATCCACTTGGACATGAGAAGAGAAGGTGCGAGGCTGCTTTGTGCGTGAAAAGGTTTCACGAGAAACTCTTTCTCATGTGAGATGTGGGGCGCTAAAGTGGATAATGTCATGTAGGTGCAAGAGATAAGTTATCCATTCAAATTCAAACACGCTTTGAATTTGAATGGCTAACTAATCATCTTTATCCAAATATTGGCACATAAGAGTGGGCGTGAGAAGGGCTTTGCGTGAGAGAAAATTCATGAGAAGTTTCTTCTCGTGAATTCAAATGGGCGCAGAGATTTAAGGTGGTGCAGGGATTCAAATTTAAATGGTGGTTTGATCTTAATTGAACCAACCTAATCAAAATAGGTTAAGCACAATTAGACTAAATTAAATCTAACTTAATTAGGCTTAATTAGGCTCAATAAAATTCTAATCAAATCAGAAATTGACTAAGCCCAACCCCTGATCAAATCAGGAACCAAACCATCTCGACGATTAGGTCAACTCTTAACCTAATCGGGTCAAACCTAACTGAATCCTATTCAATTGGACTTGATATAAAAATAATTACTCAATCAAATTGAGTTAAGTAGCGATCAAATTACTAATAAAATCTCTCATAAATATTGAGTCCAAATCCGATGGACAATCGGGTATCAAAGTTTATCAATATGAAATCTTGATCGAAGAGTCCCAAACCAGTGGGACTCTTGACCCCGGTACCCAAAATATGTGGGACTCATGATCAGAGAATTTTGATTCACGATCATAGAGTCCCAGACATGTAGGACTCATAGTCCATGAACATTAAGACTCTTCATCAGCCATCAGATTAGATAGGAACCTCTAATGTGTGTGACCCCGCAGGTTCGAACCTAAGTCGGTAGCACAGGAACCAATTCCTGTACTAATCGAAGTGACCATCTAGCAATGATACCCGACATCCGGATAGATCGAATAGTCACAATCGCAACACTCAGAACCTACGTGAATATGGTTACTGTATAATTCATTCCTTTTGACCCCTGTGTTTAGGACGATTTAGGGTTAAACTGTCAACCCTGATTAGATCATCCGAGTCGTGCTCAACTCAATCAGTCCTGTGACTCCTCACTAGGACTACCCTAGTCAAGATTTTGCTAAATTGAAATACGACTGTACACAGCTCCTGAACTGGAGTGGTCAATCTCATCTTGACACACGCACCGACAAGTCAAGTACTTGACTACACCCAATAGCCTTCCATCACTGAATTAGAAATTCAGGTAGTCCAGTGCCTAAATACAGTGAGTTGCTTGCAAGTCACCGTGGCGGTCTCAGGTCAGAGGGATAGTTATACCCATATCCCATCGGAGCAAATCTTGACAGCAGAAAAAGCTCCAGAGTCGGTCACATTCAGTGCAGATGTACCTTTACATCTCATCTGTATGCCATACCAGTATCTCTACACTCCTTGGTTAAGAGGACAACCAACCTATATGACACACAATGACCTATGCTCGATAAACATTATTGTCCTTGGTAACAATGTATCATTTGGTCGCGAACAGATTTAAGGACTAAATGACAAATCCTCCTTTGTCGAGTCTAAATAGTCCTAAGGACTTCACCACAATACAGGAGTTCATTAGAAGATGAACTAATTTTGTGATGAAAAATATCAAAATAATTTTTATTTATTTATAATTTATGTACTAATACAACAAAAAGCACAACCGTCAACAGGCTGACGATTGGCTTTGGGACACTATTTTCAAGACTTTATTCGATTGGGATTTCATGACCGCTAGTCGCCACTGCACTCGCCTCACACCCTCTCGGTCTCTCTGTAAGTAGGCTTTCTTCTTCCTCATGCATACGGTTGTCATCTTTCCTGTTGGCGTCCGTAGTGTACATTATTGCATCCCTTACTACCTCTGTCCTTGTCTCTTCATTTTCACACCGTGGCCACTGCTCACACTCTTTCACCTTCTCGATGGCTTGAAATCCATCGCAGATCTCCTCCCTTCCATCCCCTCCGCTGCTCTAGTATCCTCCTTCGGTCAATTTGATTTTCAAGGCCGTCGATTGCCACTGCACTCGCCTCACATCCTCTCGATCTCTCTACAAGTAGGTCTATAGTAGTGGCTAAGGTAATTTTAATTTGGCAGCCTTTTAATTGTGTAGCTATTTCATTATGATCAATGTTAAGGGGATCTCGTTCACTTGTGGTGTCATCTGTGGATGCTGCTTTAAGTCTGTGAATGATACCTATGAATGGTGCCTTTTGTCTATTGATTATGCTATTTATTCCATGTGATTTTTATTTTTTTTTGTTTCTAATTCCTTCTTGACTTTAAACTTTTGTGTTATACACCTATTTTGTATCTATATTAAGTTTTATATTAATTTTTTTATTTTATTTTGGCAATGATGATGGGCTGCTTTATGATTGAGTATGGATGGAAGACAAGGTCGTGTTTAACTATATAATTAGTTTTTATATCTTATAGCCGCGATGCTCCACTAACTTTAACTTCGCATGTCCTGAGCCACCTTTCAATATGTTTTGTATTTATCTTCTTCTTCTTGTATAATGATTTATATTTTTTTTATGCCCTTTTATCCTTGCTGTAGATTGGCTTCTTGTAATTGATTGTCTCATAATTTTTCGGTATTGAACATTTCTGTGTAGAATGTAAATTGTTATTATATGTTTTATATAGATGTCGTTGGATTTCATATGCAAGATTAGGCAGCCCTAAATTGTAATCAATTGTGCCTTATTCTTATATTTGTAAAGTTTGTATTCATGTAGCTAACATGCCGAGAGCCCATACGACCAATGATTCTGAACATGCAAGGGTAGGATCATCACATAGGAGGGCATTGAATTGGATTGATGCCCTTGATTTGATCATGCTTGCCTTGATGAGGCTAAAAAATGATCAAAGCAATTATCGAAATGGTACCTTCTCCTAAAAAACCTATAAGAAGATGATGAATACATTTAATGAGCAAACTAAAAAGACCTTCACGTATAAAAACCTCAAAAATTGATTGAAGGTCCTAAAGAAGAACTTCAACATGTATTTTAACTTAGCAAGTCGATCAGGATAGGGATGGAATCCTGTGCTCAAAGTTCCTACTCCTGGGGATGAACAAATATAGGAGGAGGTTATCTCGGTGAGTGTTGGATGGTTGTTAATATCATAGCTAGCAAGTATATCGGCATTTGATCATACTTGTTTATTTATTCTCATAACAAGTAAACAAGGAGTATGCTCGCATTAAGAGTAAGCCCTTGTCTTTGATGATATTAACATCTTTTTCTCAAAGAACACAGCCATTGGTAGGTGTAGGGACATATCTGCTCTTTCTGAAGGGGTTTCTAACAATGACACCTCTGATGATGAGGCCGATCAGATTGACTTAGAGGACTTGAATCTTAGCGATGGACAACCTTCACAACCTAGTGGTCAAGTCTCTGTCTCATCTTTTGGCCCTTTTGAATCTTTCGAACAGAGTATATTCGATGCACCCCCAGCATCCCAACTTTCTGTGCTCCGACACTACCCACTGAGTATTTTTCAAATGCACATCTGTCCTCCACCGAAAAAAGGTCTAGGTCAAGCTCCATGACTCTTACAGCATGTAGGAGTAGGATGAATACTGATGCAACTGATGCTCTCCTAGATTTGATGGATCAAGGGAGAAGAAGATTAGAAATTGCCTCTGAGATTCTTAGGAGGGACAAGCTTGCTAGGCCTATGCCGTATTCCATTGATGAGTGCATGTCAAAGCTGGAGAGGCTTTTCGGTGTTACGTATGAATGCATCCTTGCTGCAAGAGAGATATTTAAATATGAGACGAATCGATGGTTCTTCATGCATTATGAGGGGCCACTATTGGAATCTTGACTCTAGAGATAAATAGCTGACTTCTATTATGTCCCACCACATGTGGTAGGCCCTTTCGGATCAAATATATTTTTTGGAAGTATCCCTAATATTTTCATACCTCCTCCCACGCATGGTGTGAATCAAGGTGGTCCTAATCCTTTCATGGAACAGTCCTTCAGGACTAGCACTCATAGTAGCTCAGCTGCATCTCCAATCCAGCCTGATAACTTTTTCAGGCATGGCTGATGTTGATTTTTTATATTTAGGTAGTTCAGTTTGAAAGCACATTTGATGTACTTAAAATCTATGCTTTATATGCTTCTTATTTTGGGATCTATACTTTATATTTAATCTCCATAAAGGAGATATGTTTTGAGGCAGCCCTTTGTTTTGATGTGCATATGAACACATTTGTACAGTTATGGGGATGTGCCTATGTACCTTTTGGATGAAACAATTTATATTATGCTGCAATAAGAAACTGTTGTCTTTTTTTTTTAGATGGACACATTGCGTGAGCTGATGGACTTTTTAATTGATGAGGATAATTATTAGCAAGATGTGATAACCACACTCATAAGTAGTAGAATCATTCATGTCGAGGATTGTAGTGTGTTTTGAAGATGCTTTGTCGAACTCGTCCATTCTCCGATCATGATCTCATTACGGACATACTGAGTGGCCATCTAAATAGAGATTATGATTACTTTAGAATGATGAACATAATGTTTCTACAGCTAGAGCAGTTGCTTGTGTCACATGGCCTAATAGCTAGCACCCGTTGTGTGACTGTGTAGGAGCAACTGGCTTATTTTCTATACTGCATAGGTTATGGTGTTACCAATCGAATTTTGGCCGAAACTTTCCATCACTCAGGGGAGACGATATCACGGCACTTTAACAATGTTTTGAAAGCCATCTGTTCATTAAAGTAGGAGTTTATAGTCCAACCTGTGAGGATGTGGGTGTGCACCCACGCATCTATGAAAATAACCTTTTCCATCCTTATTTTATGGTACCCCTAAACTTTTTTAAACTTGGTCATTGATTTTTATCTTCATAGTTGATGTCTCTGACATAGTTAGATTATATCACAAAATACTATCGATATGGTTGATGGCACGTACATATCTATCCTGATCAAGAAGAGCAAACAACTATGCTTTCATAATTGAAAGGGCACCATTTCCTAGAATGTTATAGTTGCAGCTCCATTTGATCCCTCATTTCTTTTCGTTTATACTGGATGGGAGGGATCGACAGCCGACATGAGGGTACTTTGTTGGTGTGTCGAGTCGGGGGGGGGTTCAACATGCCGAAAGGTATCCATATTATCTCAACTTTAGGGTTTCAATATTTTATTGACTTTCAAAGTCATTTTCACATTGCATGATGGGGTACAGAAAAATATTATCTTGTCGACTCAGGATATACCAACACGGATAAGGTCCTTGCTCTTTATCGGGGCAACAGTTACTACCTAAGTAGCTTCAACAATCCTCTAGCACGGTGATATTCCAATTGTAGGGATCTATACAACCATCGATATGAGCAATTACAGAATTATGTAGAAAAGACCTTTGGTATTCTAAACATATGATTTAAGATTTTGAGAACTCCCATCCCATATCCCTTCAAGGTGCAGAAGTATATTGTTATGGCTTGTTGCATCATTCACAACTTCATAAGATGTAACCAAGGCAATGATAAATATTTCAACATATCATTGACATCCGTACCTATGGATCCAGATGGGGACGATATTGACTCCTATTTGATTGTAGGGGATGATGAAACCTATAGAGGCGAAGAACTGTACAATTCGATAGCTAATAGGCTATGAGTTGCTCATAACCAATGGAGTACATTTCATAATTGGGGCCATATAATGAAGTTTGTGTGTATACTAATTGTAACATAGTTTATGTTATTATGTGTAATGTGTTTGATATTGATTGTATATAAATGCAAAAAATCGAGAGGGTGTTTAGTGAGTTGTAGTGATATATTCAGAAAGATTCTATGTAGTTTTTGAGAGGCATACATGAAGGATTTATGACTCCTGGGCTGAGTGTCAGCGAAAAGTCTCTGGATATAAGCATGCCTTATACAAGAAGTTTCTAACTAAAGACGAGGCTATTGCTGTACTTAATAGCTATCTACAATCTCTCAATAATCCATCTTGCAAACAATATGATGACAATAAGTTTAAAGAAAACAAAAACCTTATTGTTAGTCCTATGAATGTGTGTGCATGTGATGGTACCCTGCTTCTAGTTGTAGTTGCCTTTGTTGTAGGCTTTCTTCTTGGGCTTGTGGTTGGACATCTTTAACTTGTATTGGGTACCTTATAATATTGGATGCTCTCTTTGTGGACTTTTACTCAAAATATTCTATACTTAATGATATTTTTGAATTTAACTTTTTGGCAGCCTGATGATGTATTTGGACTTTAACTTATTGGCAACACATTTTGTATAATTTGTTGGCAGCCCCTTCTATGCTATGTTTAGATGTCCAGATGCATTACTTGAAGGCATACCTATTATATGTCTCCATAGTTCATGTAATATTTGTTTTGGGTTATTTTCTGTAAGTTGTTTTCGGTTCAATTCCTTCTTGACTTTTCCACTTTTGACAGCCTGGTGAAGTATTTAGATTTAACTTGTTGGCAGCCCATTTTGTGCTATGTTTAACTTGTTGGTAGCCTCTTCTATGTTATATTTGGATAGCTTTATATTGTATTTGGATTGCTTTTATCATTGATATGTGTAATGCTGCCTCATTTTGTGGTTGCTGCCTTTGGTTATAGGGCTTTTCCAAAGCTGTAGTTGCCTTATACTAATATTGCCTATTGTAAAGGTGTTTGCAATAATGAAAAGGCAACATATTAAAAGCCAGATGTATTACTTGAAGGCATACCCAATGTATTTCTCCATAGTCCAATGTAATGCCATAAAATTTTTTTGACCTTACAGCATCTTTGAAGTTCATATTCTTATCTGTTTTTTATTTTCATTCTTAACTCTTATTAATTATACAGGCTTTTATTTTCTGCAAGTTGTTTTGGATTTAATTCCTTCTCGACTTTCAACTTTTGGCAGCTTGATGAAGTTTTTGGATTTAACTTGTTGGCATCCCTTTTTGTATTATGTTTAACTTATTGGTAGTCCTTTCTATGCTATATTTGATTTTAGATTTTCATTCTTTACTCTTACTAATTGTATAGACTCTTATTTTATGCAAGTTATTTTGGGTTCAATTAGAAGTTCATATTTTTATGTGCTGCCTCATTCTTTACTCTTACTAATTATACATGTTCAATGTTGTTTAGCAAATGCCAGGAGATTCATCTGCTTTGTTCGCAGACTTGATGCATCAAGAATTGATAATGGTGATGAACCAACAACTATATGCTTCTCACACTATTTAGCCAAAAAATCAACTCTCTATATGCTAAATTTGGTCAAAGATATTCTTGGATTTTTTGAAAAATTCATCTTCTATTCGTCATGGAATAGAGGCTTATTCCCATGTCAACCAAATAGTGATCGGAATAACACTGTTCTAATTGTATTAAAATAAAAATAAAATATTATATTTTTAATCAAACAAAAATCTGAAATAAGAAGAATGGATAGCTGTTCATCGAAAATTCATAATTCTATTATAAGGATAAAATTTAGGTATCTAAACACTATCTTAGATTAAACGGCGTTATAGATAACGGCCTGTTCCCTGCCATCCAGGTGTCTTACCCGGATGGGCCCCACATTTCCCGCAAAGAAATAGATAAATTTAGGCGAGAAGCCTTCGACCTCCCCATCCTTAGAAGCTGCATTTAAAGAAGAAAAAATATCACAAAAAAATTAAAAACAAAAGACTCCCCATTTGAAGGAGAGAAGGGGAGAGGGTGGAAGAGAAGCTCCAATCCCCTTCTCGCAATCTCTCCCCCCAAATTTTGTGTCTCGTTTCTTTTAATCCTTGATAAGATCCAACCTTTCCGGCCGGCGCCGCCATGGGAACCGAGGTCCTCCGCCCCCAGGACTGTCTCATCCGCCCCGGCCCAGCCCTCTTTCCCCGCCGGAAACCCAATCCCCGCGCCTTCCGAAAGCCAGCGTCGAAACGCCTCGAGGGCTCCCCGAAGCTGGCCAAGACAGCCGGCGGTGAGGACAGGAAGAAAGGCTGGGCAGCGGAATGCCGCACGGCGGCCGCCAGAAACGGTGGAGAGTGGGATTTGGCGGCGTTCGGGACGGGGAGGTTGGCGCCGGACATGATCCCAAAGCAGGTCAGGCTAAGGAAGGCGGTGGATGTGTACGCGGGCGCGGGGTTCGCAAACTCGCCGTCGCCGAGGGCGCTGCCGCTGCCGAGATTCTGGGGGAGGATGCCAGCGCCGGCGATCGTCGTGCACGATTCGGCGACGAGAGATCTCAGGCGACTGCTGCGGCTGGAATGATATAAATTGGTGGGGGAAAATTCATGTAGAGGTCGAGATATCTTTCTTTTATTCATTAATGATGACGTGTCAGATCGAGAATTTCCGTAGAAAAACGGAAGGAGAACAAGGCCTGTAATTTGAAGGCAAAAAAAAAAAAAAAAGCCAGATTTAATTATACATGCTCACAAACGCGTGCATTATATATATTAAAAATAAACTAGCTTATAACCTCATTACAGTACATGGGACATGATTATTTTAAATAATATTTAATTTTATTTATTTATTTTATTATATTTTTATGGAGGGATGTGATATACTGGGGCATTAGATAAATAGGTTGGTTGGATTGCAAGAGTACTCCCCTATCGATTCCTTCTTGGTTCGAGTCCATGGCGATCATGGGCCTTCTCAAGCGCCTCTGTTCCTCTTATCCCACTCCACCCTGGCCCCATTCTTTCGTGTGCCTAATCCGTCGTTGGTGATGAGGAAGATAACAAGGTAGAGCATATTACTCTACTCATACTGATCTCTCTGTTAGCGGTTCCTGTGCCTAATCCGTCGTTGGTGATGAGGAAGATAATAAGGTAGAGCATATTACTCTACTCATACTGATCTCTCTGTTAGCGGTACCTGTTCACAGCGGTAAATCCAAGCGCTTGTATTTGACCGACCAAACCCCACTCCCTCGCTCGCTGGCCTGCTGCAACGACGTCAGAGGTTGAGGCTTTCTTGGATGTGAACATGTCTCGGAGCTAGTGATGCCGGAGGAGGAATCAGATCTGGAGGAGCCCTTGAAGCCGGCGACGGGGATCTACCAAGAGGATGGCTTGCGGTGGCGGAGGGTGCTTAGGGAAGGGGCATGGATTGCGTCGCGTGGGCGGTTGGCGATGGACTTAGGTGGGGGGATTGGGTCGAGGGTTTCCTATCAGGGGAGGCGTCATCATCGAGCTCCGTCTCGTCCGTGGGAAGGGAGCGTGAAGAAAGGAGGAGGGAGAATAAGAGGAATAAGGAGGTGGGAACAAGGGTCAGCAGTTCATTAGATTAAGAGAGAGCCATGCCAATGGGTGGTGGAATAAACTGCCCGACTCACGAGAATTGGGATATGTGGAAATAGGATTAATCTCAATGGAGTGCATCGTCTAACAGCGCAGCCTCAACATCTGCCTCGAGTCTCTCCTTTCCCAGCACCTCGACCTCGACTGCCACTTCCTCTCCCTCCACTGCTTTTCCAAACTTCTCAACCTCGCCCACTCCGAAGCCGGTCTCCTCATCTCTTCCGTCTGCTCCACCACCGACCTCGCTGACTAGGTCAATTGAAAGGTCCACGACCTCAATCTTGCCCAGTCCCACATCCACTCCACTCTCTCCTGCATCGCCGCCATCGTCGAGTGCTCCCCCTACCTCGACAGCACCCACCACATCCTCGATGCCAAGGACTTTGAGACCGCCGAATGATTCATCCAGACCTTCCACTAGATCGATGCCCGCTTCTGCGACTCTGCCAGCGACCATCATGATTAGCTTCTCTACTGCAAATGCCAACTCGAGTCCATCGTCCGCCTCCGCCATCGACCAGCACGACCACCCCTCCATCCTTTGCTTTGTTCGTATCTTCCCCCCTCTTGGCCTCCAAGAAGAGAGCCTCCAGATCTCTGTCTCTTATTATTGCCTCGATTTTTTACGCCTTTATTTATCCCAAATACATGGCAAAATATTTTGAAGACAAATATCAAATGAATGCTCCGTCAATGCTGATGTTTTTATTTTAATATATATATATATATATATATTAAATAGATATGAAACTTTACAGAATTTTTTTTTTTTTATATTTCTGTTGCTGTCAACTCTCACGCTTGAGGTCGGATGACCGAGGTGATGAGGTAGCTGAGGATACCTCCCAAATTCTGATTCGAAGACCTGCAAAAAATTTTGTTAGAATATTTTCTAGTAAGAATCCTCCAACGCTCAAGTCAGAAGATAGAGAATAAGGAGAAAGAGAGAGTGGAGAATCTAAAATTTACTATGGAGGGTCTCCATGACCCTCTATTTATAGAGGAGGAGTTGGAGTCGTGCACGTCACGGAGTCTTGGTGGATTTTCGAGTTTTGCGCATAGATTAGGCTGGCAGAGAGTTTCTTCCTTTCGGAGCGTGATTCGATTACGGAGATATTTTTTCTTATCTAGACTTTCCTAAGTTGAAGGAAGTGCGGAATCAACCAAAAGAAAATACTATCCTTTTTGATCGAAGGTCGGCCATAGCCGACCTGAATGTAGATCATCCAAAGATGAGGTGAAGGAGTCATCATTGAAGTGAGAACCTCAACTAAATCCAAGGTCCAAGTGCCTGACAATAATTTACTATGCTCATTCTGGTATAAGACATGTCTGGCATTGGTGAGTCGACCTGATATGTTTTCCATATGTGTACTTCGGTTGTATGTACCTCAACTTTTACCAATGAAAAGATCAACTCCAGGTCGAGGTGAGGATCCACAATAGATGCCTCCCACTCTCAAGCTCGAGTTTGCCTAAGATCGATCGAAGAGAGTACTATTTTGGAGTTGAGGCCAATCTTGCCAAACTTGCACGGAGATTCTAGATTGCTGACACATGTCGAAGTTCGATACCGCCAATGGATTGATCTGCACCATCGAACTTCTGAATCTACATGAACTCTGTTGGGCCAATCAAGTGTTGGGAGGATCTCTCATGAGTATGGAATACGGATCTCCTATCCAAGATCGCAATCGTTGATGACAATGTCGATACCGTAATAGGAAGGAAGAAGAAAGATGTACAAAGACAATCAAATACGTGAATTAATCTAAGACTTAATTTTATGGGGCATGCAAGTTTCACTATAAAAGAAAGAACAAATACAAAAAGAGATCACATCCTCTCAACCCTCATATATCAATCTCTTTCTCAAAGAAGAACAAAAAAACCATTATAATAGCTCTCAAAAGCCCTCCAAGGAGACTCTTTGGCCACTACCAGCTTCTCTCAATCGCTACTAGATCCTCAGCCATGCTCTCTAAGCCGCTCCTTCTTGCCCACAGGCCGTCAGATCCTTTTAAAAGCACCTAAACCTTCTCCTGTTAGGATTTTGGCCGCTTGATCACCCCTGCATGCATTTGCAGCCATCCGATTGTGCCCGCAAGCAATCATGGCCGTTCGATTGTGCAAATCTGTGCATGGACTATGCACAGACCGCACGTGGACTGCGTGAGGCATGCGGTGGACCGTGCCTTACCCTCTCTCCTGGACTGCGCGATGGTCTGCACATCCCGCACGTGCTGGGTTTTGTGTGCTAGGCCGCACACACTGGGGCCACATGCACTATGGGCCGCATGTGCTGCGGGTCACACGGTGTGTGCTGCATGCACTGTGGGCCCCGCTCTATGGATTTGGGCACCCGCAGGCCATAGTGTTCGTGTGCTACGAGCCGTGCATTATGGGCCACACATGCTTATGGGCCTACACACTGTGGGCTGTGCACTATGGGTTTGGGTGCCTGCAGGCCGAGCCTATAGGCTTGTGCGTGGTTGTGTGCTTTTCTACTGTGGATCGAATTTCGAGATGTCAAATTCCAACAATCTCTATCTCGACATTCGGTCTCTATCTATTTTTGAGAGCTTCTGGATGATCTTATCCCTATGCCCTGGGGTATATGTCGGCTGCTTATGGATGAAAAAATATGAGAGTCGAGCTAAACCACTCGATCCCATCTCCGTCGTATGCTGTGATCTGTTTGACCTGATATCTGCTCGGAATAGCCTCCTACAGCAATAGAAATTTTACCTTGCGACATCGTCTGTTATCCTCCTGAATCTTCCATTTCGTATCCAATCCATCTGTATCTAGAGCTTCACCTCGCTCTAAGCTCCTACTGGCTCCTAAAGCTTCATCTCGCATTAAGCTCCCTATCAAGAGATAATATCCTCCATACCTCTTTTTCTTCAACACAATTCTATTGCCATGCAAAATCTTCAGGATTCCATAATTATCTCTCTACCGATCGCTACTTGAATTCAGTTTATTCAGTAAAATTAGATTACTCCTGAATAAGGTATGTATCAGACCTCGTTCAATTTTTTCGCTACTCCATCATGAGTCTGTAAGTTGATAATCCCAATGCTCTTGATTGCACAACTCAATCCATCCGATGGATGAACAGTACCCTCACTGCTTTCTAGGGAGTCAAATAGTTTCTCTCTGTAACAAACATGATGCGAATGTGCAGAATCTAAAATCCACTATGGAGAAGTAGATACCCTATCAAACACCAAAAGAACATTACTTTCTTCTGTATCACTATCTTAGACTGCGACCGTAGTAGCCTTCTTTCGATCTCTGAGCTGTGGATGATCTCTGACTCGATGCTCTAACTCATCATACTTGTAACACCTAATCTTGCTGTAGTCCCTTGACTTGGATTTGGACTGCCTACCTTGCAATCCTCTACCCCTTCATCCTCTGTCACCACCTCCTCCAGTCACTGCCAAAGCCGAGTCGTTGTCTGAACTCGAAGCTCAATTCTTCTACCTAAGAATCTCATTTTGGAGAAGTGCAGAAGTGATCTTATCCATCTTGATGGTGCTCTTCCCCACAAGAAGAGCAGTCATCAAATACTCAAAAGAAGAGGAAAGCAATGAAAGCAAGACCAACATCCTAGTCTTCTCCTCAACCTCCTCACCAACATTGGAGAGATCAGTAAGGATCTTCTGGAAGTTGCTGAGATGCTCATGCATTCGCTCATCCATAGTTGGTAGAACTATTTTTGAAGAATGAGAGTGTTAGTGGATGACTTCGTCATGTACATCTTCTCAAGCTTCATCCACATCACCGTCCAAGAAGTCTTGCTAAGCACATGGATCACCACATCATCTACAAGTATAAGCAGATCATACTCACCATTTGCATCTGGAGCCATTTTCAATCCTTCTCCTTCATGGTAATCGACTTCTCCTCGCACAAGAGAGCATCAATCAACCATTGTTAGATAAGTACTTCCTTCACCTTTGCTTGCTATAGGAAGAAATTGCTCTTCCCATCATACCGATAGATCTCTATCTTGATTGAGCCTATCTTCTCCATCTTCTTCAATCTCGATCAATACTGTCGCAATTCAGACAATCTGACTTTGATACTACTTGTTGGAAAGATCTTTCATGAGTGCAGAATACGGATCTCTTGCCTAAGATTGCAATTGCTAGTGACAATGTCGATATCATAATAGGAAGGAAGAAGAGAGATATACAAAGACACAATCAAATATATAGATCAGTCTAAGACTTACCTCCATGGAGGATGCAAGCTTCACTGTAAAAGAAAGAATAGATACAAGAGGAGATCACACCCTCTCAACCCTCATATATTAATCCCTCTCTTAAGAAAAAGCATAAAAAAAATCCTTACAATGCTCTTAAAAACCCTTCAAGGAGACTCTCTGGCTGCTGCTAGCCTCTCTCAGTCGCTACTAGATCCTCAGCCTTGCTCTTTAAGCTGCTCCTTCTTGTCCATAGGCCATCATGCCCCTTTTAAAAGGCCTAAACTATCTCCTATTAGGATTCTAACCGCTTGATCACCCCTACACGTGTCCACAGCCATCTGATCATGCCCGCAAGCAATCATGACCGTCCGATTGTGCCTATCCACATATGGACCATGCATAAACTGCATGTGGACCTCGTAAGGCATGTGATGGACTGTGCCTCACCCTCTCTCTTGGACCGCATGGTGGGCCGCTGCATGTGCTTGTGGGCCTGCATGCTGCGGGCCTGGACGCCTGCGGGCCGAGCCTACAAGCCTATGTATGGCCGGGCTTTTCTGTTGTGGATCGAATTTCGAGATGTAAAATTCCAACACCACAGAGTGCTATTTGTCGCACTTTGATGGTGGGAGGTGAAACATCTTTAGATCGGAGCCGTTCGAGTTGCTATAAATAGGCGTAGTTTGTTTCTATGCCTTTCACTTTTTCTATTTTACCATCTTTAAGGGAGAGGAGTGGTGAGTCACTGATGATTTTCGACAGTCTCTAGTGATCACTATCGATTAACTCAACCTTCTTCGACCACAATTGAGATCCATCTTATAACCCCAAACTTTGACCCTGGGCTTGCTCCATTAACTTAGGTTAGTCTTCCTTCCTCCTTTAAGGATGAGTGCCACGGGATCATCTCTGCCCACCTAGACCTTGGGTGAAGGCTCAGTAGATGTGAGCCATTTGTTCGATGCCTGTTGCTCCCCAGATGAATCTGAGGTCATGGGGTTACCTAACTTTGGCCCTTTCTATATAGTTTCCATCCTCGTCTTAGAGGACTTAGATGTTTTTCATCTCAAGTACCAGATTCCTCTAGAGGTTCCTAACATTAAGGATTGGATAGCTCTTCCTGCCCAAGGTCGGATAGGGCTTTATGAAGAGTCCCTTAAGGCCAGGTTTAGGTTACCTCTTCACTTCTAATTGTAGAATTACTTAACACCTAGCAGATAACCCCATGTTGCATAGCACCAAACTCTTGGTGCTTAATAATAGCTTTCTTTGCTCATTGTCTTCTCCTTGGGGTAGAACCGACCATCTACCTCTTCAGAGTGTGCTTTACGTTAAAGAAGCACCCTAAAGAGGTTGGGTAGTGGTATGCCTCTGCTCGAAAGGGGCAGCACTTTTTTCGAGGTGCTCCTTCTTCCATTCATGACTGGAAGGAGCGATACTTCTTTGTCTCGATAGAGCAGTCTTGGGACTTCAACACATCATGGAGGCGACCTCGGATGTTGGTGGTTAAGGCTCTGATTTTGTTTGACGTCGAGGAGTCATTGTAGCTCATTTTCAGTCACAGTACTCCTCCACTTTCTAAACTCTTTTCTGAAGAGACATTGTAGAAGATCAGGTTGAGTCATGCCAACCTTGCAAGTAAGTCAACTTTATTTAGAGTATGTTTCTTTGATTTCCATATTATCTGACTTCTGCCCTTGCCAGATATCAGGATCAAGGATATTGAAGGTTTGCATCGGGTTGCCAAGAGGAAGAAGTCTTTGGCTATAGCTCTAGTTCCAAAGCTAGGCTGAGGTGACGTGGTGCTCGCCCAGCCTGCTATTGGTGGCTCCTCTACACCAGCCCGAGCTCCTCCGAGGAAGGAGTCCTCATTTGGGGCCCAACTCGTGCAGTCGCTCAAGTCTGTTGCTCTGAAAGAGTCAGCCCCCTGACCTTCTACTTTGTCGTTGCACCGGGGGTTAGATGCCCCCCAGATCTTGGTGCTCATATCTTCACGCTCAGCTGACATCCTGGTTGAGGTTTCACTGACTCCACCAGCTCGGCCTGTGCCAGAAGTTTATGAGGTTAGGTCAGGCCTTGGGGACAACTGCACGGCCCGAGAACTACTCCGGGCTGCAATAGTGCCGATCGATGTGGAGGTCTTGGATGTGGAAGGTCCTGCCTTCTGTGTCAAAGATTCTTATGACTCCCTTCTTTGGGTAAGCTCTGAACTTCTTCCTTCTGAAGTCCCATCCTTTCTGCATTCATCATCATCATTTCACCTATTTTCCCCCCTTCTCTCTTCTTTGTTTTTTTTAGCTCATCTACCACGTGGACCATTTCATCGGCATAATCAAGAAAGCATGATGACTTTTGAAGGAGGCTGAGGACCGAAGAAAAAATTAATAGTTCTATACATGCAGTTTTAAATTTTTCAACAAAAGTAGTTTAGATTAAATAATTTAATCTATATTACATGAGTTTACATATAATTAAAATTTAAAATTAAAAAAAAAACTTTCATCGATCAAATTAATACCCTAGATTCGATCTAACCGTTAGATCTGATCAGATGAGTTCAGAACTCATTACCTTCGCATGGGTAGTTGATCGCCGTCACTGAGAATGTAGATTTGAGGAATCTTTCTAGTTGCTCGCCGCTGCATAGGATGTTTGGCCTCTACAGATGGTCCACTTGAAGATCTGATTTGATCAATCTGTTTGGGAATGCTAGCTCATGTGGAGGCCATCGGATGGTTGATTTCACTCCTTCTTTGGATCTTCCGGACTCTTTCGAATCTCAAGATGGATCAGGAGGAGGAGGTGAAAGGGAGGAAGAAGTGCTAAGAGGAGACTCTCTTCTTTTAATATTCTCTCTTCCCTAAAACTCTAAAGTCGAGACCCTAGGGTACCCCAAATGCTCACACCCTAAGAGGAATCAGATATCTTCTTTTTTTATCGCACAGAAGGACCCACCCCCTCTCTATTCATGCCCCTTCTATCTGAGAAACTATTCTCATGATAAAACTCTCCAATTTTGTCACACAAAATAGAGGTGTTTTTATTGTTGGCATTGAGAGTGGATAAGGATAAGGATAAATTGGTTGTTTTAGTTCAAATTCAAACTCTCTTCGAATTCAAACTCAAACCACCTAATCCTTATCCATGGAAGGCATCAAAAGGGGCTTAGGCATGAGACATTACTCACACAAATATGATATTTGTGTGATGAAGAAATTGGCATGGAGAAAGGTGCCACATGGGACAATTTTAAATTCAAACTTCATTTGAACTTGTCTTGATCCAATTAGGTTCATCCTAACTAAATTAGGTTAGACCCAACATCAGAACCTAATCTAATTAGACACTAAGCCAACTCAATTAAATCCTAATCGAATTAGACATTAATCAAGCTCAGATCCTGATCACATCATGAATCAAACATCCTTAGTGATTAGGTCATCTCGTAACCTAATCGGATCAGACCTAATTGAATCCAATTCAATTAGATTTGATCTAAGCCATATTACTCAATCAAATTAAGCTAATCAGCAATCTAATTACTAATTAATCTTCTTATAATTCACTAATCCTTAATGAAGTAATTTATTATAATTTTTGCACAAGCTTAATCATCAATCAAATTGATGATTATACCCTTGAATGATTCTCAATTATTAATTAGCAATGTGATCAGTCAAAAATTTCTTTTGAGTATGATCCCATAGGTTCGAACCTAAGCCGATAGCATAAGAAATAATTTTTTATACTAATTGAAGTGATCATCTAGCAATGGTACCTGATGTTCGGATAGATCGAATGATTGCAAAGTAATATTCAAGAATCTATTAGCATATAGTTACCGCATAATTCATCCCTTTGATCTTGAATGCTCAAGATGACCTAAGATTTAACTGTCAACCCTAAATGAGTCATTCACATTATATTTTAATCTTTCAAATTCATCACATAGATTATCCCAACTATGATTTTACTGAATGAAAATATAGTGATGCATTTTTTCTTATAATTCAGAAGCGTCAATCTCATCTTGACTCATACACCGACTTCATAAGTACTTGACTATGTCCAAAAATTTTTTATTACTAAATTAAAAATTTAGATATTTCGACACCAAAGTATACTGAGTTGCTTGTAAGTTATCATGGTGATCTCAGGTCGACAGGCTACTCATACCTATATCTTTTCAAGCTATTCTTGACAGTAGAGTACTCCGCAGTTATTCACGTTCAGTGAAATGTACTCCTATATCTCACCTGCATGCCATACCAATATCTTCACACTCTTTGATTAAGAGAACAACCAATGCATATGATATATAATGACCTACACTTAATATAGCTATCATCTTAGTAATAGCATATCGTTTGGTCACGAACTAAATTTAAAGACTAAACGATATATCCTCCTATATCGATTAAAATAGTCCTAAAAACTTTATCACAACATAAGAGTTCAATAAAAAAGATATACACAATGTGATAAAAAAATTAAATAATATTTATTAATTATAACTCATATATAATTTACATATATGAGCACAACCATCAACAGACTGATGATTGACTTTGGAATATAAGTCCAACAATTTTTGCTTGGACTAAAGTCAATCGGTACAGTATCATATATCCATCTTCGATTTATGATCTTCGAACTCCTTGACATCGAAGGTTTTAGTAAATAGATCGGTCAGATTTTTTTTTTCCATCGATCTTTTGAAGCTCGACGTCATCTTGATCCACAATCTCACAGATCAGATGATAGCGGTGCAGAATATGCTTGGTGCACTGATGAAACTTTGATTTTTTTGCTTGAGTAATGATGCTAATGCTGTCGCAATACAGCAGGATCGAACGATCAAGAGAAGGTGCCACTCCGAGCTCGTCAGTGAACTTCCGAAACTACATAGCTTTTTTGGTAGCATCGTATTGGAAAATATGTCCTAAAGCCAATCGTGTGACGATTGTGCTAACTATAATTATATATGAATTGATAAATAA
The DNA here is from genome assembly GCF_000442705.2 of Elaeis guineensis. Taxonomy (NCBI): domain Eukaryota; kingdom Viridiplantae; phylum Streptophyta; class Magnoliopsida; order Arecales; family Arecaceae; genus Elaeis; species Elaeis guineensis. The sequence continues at coordinate 45,885,588 of NC_026006.2, read as the reverse complement.
TAAAAATTATTTAATATTTTTTATCATAAGGATACATCTTCTAACGAACTTCTATATTGTGATGAAGTCCTTAGAACTATTTTGATCGATAAAGGAGAATTTATCACGTAGTCCTTAAACTAGTTTGCGATCAAATGATGTGCTATTATTAGGACAATAGTGATATTAAGTGTTGGTCGTTGTGTGCCATATGCGTTGGTTGTCCTCATAACCAAATAGTATGAAGATACTGGTATGGCATGCAGGTGAGATATAGGAGTACATCGTTACTGAACGTGATCAACTGCAAAGCACTCTGCTATCAAGGGTAGCTCACGAAGGGTATGGGTATAAGTGTCCCTCCGATCTGAGATCATCATGGTGATTTACAAGTAACTCACTGTACTTTGGTACTGAACTAACTGAGTTTTTAATTCAGTGATGGAAGATTTTTAGGTACAGTCAAATACTTGTCAAGTCAGTGCATGAGTCAAGATAGGATTGATCCCTCCGAATTAGTAGGAGATATACATCAGTGTATTTTAATTTAGTAAAATTTGGGCCCGAATAATCTATGTGATGGATTTAAAAAAAATTGAAATATAATATGAATGACTTATCTAGGATTAACAGTTAAATCTTAGGTCATCCTCAAGCATTAGGATCAAAGGGATGAATTATATGGTAACCATACGCCAATAGGTTCTTGAATGTTGCTTCACCATCATTCGATCTATCCGGACGTCGGGTCATCATTGCTAGATGGTTACATCGATTAGTTCAGAAAGGTATTTCTGTACTATTGACTTAGGTTTGAATCTATGGGATCACACTCAAAAAAAATTTCTGACTGATTATGTGGCTGATCAACGATTGAGAATCGTTCAAGAGCTTAATCATCAATTCAATTGATAATTGATCTTATGCAAAAGTTGTAATAAATGAATTCACCAAGTGTTAATGAATTAATAAAGAATTAATTAGAAATTAGATTGCTGATTAGCTTAATTTGATTGAGCAAAGAGGATTAAATAAAATTTAATTGAATTGATTCAATTAGGTTTTAGGTTATGAGATGACCTAATCACTAAGAGAGAATTGTCTCTGATTTGATCAGAATTTTAGTTCAATCAATTCTTAATTTGATTAGAATTTGATTAAAAAATTATGAATCTAATTAGATTGAATTTCATATATTTTATTTGGGCTAAATCAGAAGTGATTTGATTTGGATTCAGATAAGAAAATTAAGAGTCCTTATTGAAATAGGACTTTTCTCCCTACGCCAATCCAGATTGCATGCCATATTTCTCCACACACAAAATTATTTTGTGTAAGAATTTTTCACACCAAAGAGTCTTTTTCCTTATCTATCCCACATCTAAATATCATTTGGTTTTAATAAAAGAAAGGTTCTAAACTTAGATTTCAAAATATTCCTTATCAGGAGAATCTGTTCTCATCTAGATCAACCTCTCCATGCCAATAAATTTATTTCTTCTTATATATGCAACATTTTGAAGATATGTTTTATGATAGATTAGTTAGAGAATTGGTTTACCATAAAAAAATATGGGAAGGGGTGTTCCATATTTTTTTGATATATTTTTAGAGGTGGGATTGTGAAGGGAGGTAGAATTCTGTAAGAGTCCAGGATCATTAGGACTCTTCACTTTGCCTCCTTACACACCTATAAAAGGGGATTTTGTGGTTACTTTTATATGTGGAAGATACCAAAAGAGATCTCTTCACGTGGTGAAAGTTTGGGCATGGTTCGACATAAAAAATTGAGAGGAGGATCCTCTCTCTTGGGATGTGCACAAAAATCTGAATTTTAAATTTTTGGTTCTAAAGATTTGGGAGGAGAAAATAAATTGAAAAAAAATTATTTTCTTCTCCATCTTTCTTTTATCTCTTCATATTCTCTAAAAGTCCATCTTTAATCTCTAAAATAATTTTAAAAATTTTAAAAAAAATTCAGATCAGTCAAGAAGAAGGTCTTCACACGAGCTAGTACTCCCGAAAAGACCGATCAGATCGAGACTTCGAGTGAATTTTTTATAGAGGTCAGACATGTGTGTGGTTGCAAGTAACTAGCAAAGATCCTCTCCATCATATCTCTCAGTAGTGAAGATTGTCGACCTATAATCAGGTATGGAGTTCTGAACTCAGATTAGAAGTAGATGTGATCTACTGCTCACATGCATGCATGCTGATTTTGTCTTCAGATTATTTCAGATTTTATATGCAACATAACATATCATAGATCTTAGAGTAGATTAATTTAATGATTAGATCATATGCATATGAGATTATTTTGATTAATCTAATTATCTTTCACTGTAATTTATTGAAAAAAATTTTGAAATACATGCATGAAATTGCCTACACATCCTGACACATCGGATGCCGTGATATATTCTGCCTCGCAAATAGAGTCGATCACGATGTGCTGCTTAAAATTTTTTCAGTAGACTACTTCACCATTCAGGATTAATACGTATTCTGATACACGCTTGCTATCATCATGATCTGATTGAAAACTAAAGTCAGATTCCATAAAATTGCCTACAAATTTTAAGTTAGATTCCATAAACGAGCCACTAGTCTTTAATATTTATTAAATACTTAAGGATGGTATTTACGATCTTCTCGTGGTTCTCATCTGGATCAGACAGGTATTTGCTCACTATCCCTAGTGAGTATGCCACATCCGATCTCGTACATATCATGACATACATAATAGATCCCACTGCCGAAGTATATGAAATCCTACTCATGCGCTCTCTCTCTTAAGAAGTTGTCGGACAATCCCTCTTCGAGATAGAAATTACATGACCTATCGGTAGATAGTCTTTCTTAAAATTTTCTATGCTGAATCACTTCAGCACAGTATTAATGTACGTGGATTGGGATAACCCAAGCTATTAGAAAATGTATCCTAAAGCCATCATTTGGATGATTGTACTCTTTATAATTTGTATATAAATTATGAATTAATAAAAATTATTTAGTATTTTTTATTACAAGGTGTACATCTTTCTTATTAGAACTCTTGTGTTATGATGAAGTCCTTAGAACTACTATATGACAATCGATAAAGATGGATTTATCGAATAGTTTTTAAATATATTCGCGACCAAATGATATATCATTAAGGAATGATGATGTTTATTAAATGTAGATCATTGTTCACCATATAAATTGATTATCCTCGTAATCAAGGAGTGTGGAGACATTGGTATGGTATACAGAGAAGATATAGGAGGACATTATCACAGAATAAGTGACTCATTTGCGAAGCGCTCTGCTGTCAAGAGCAGCTCGTGAAGAATATAGGCATAAGTATATCTCAAACCTGAGATCACCACGGTGATTTGCAAATAACTCACTATACTTTGGTGCTAGATTATCTGAATTTCTAATTCAGTGATGGAAGATTTTTGGGCACAGTCAAGTACTTGTGATAGTTAGTATATGGATCAAGATAGAATTGACCTCTTCATATTTTAAATATTGATGTATCACTGTATTTCAATTAAGTAAAATCTCGATCGGGATAATCCATATGATATATTATAGAATTTAAAAAAGATTGAAATATAATGTAGATGACTAATCTAAGATTGACACTTAAATCCTAGGTCATCCTGAGCATTCAGGATCAAGGAGATGAATTATGCAGTAACCATATTCTTTGGTTCTTGAGTGTTGCTTTACAAATATTCGATCTATCCGGACGTCGAGAATCATTGTTAGATGATAACTTTGATTAGTACAGGATGTAGTTCCTATACTACCGATTTAATGTTCGAACCTATGAAGTCAAGCACAAAAGTCAGACAAAATAGAATAGAATTGACCTAATATCTATGAGTTCAATTCAAAAGTACTTGACTTAATTGAACGAATAGATTAGCTTAATTAAAAATTGAGTTAGAGGTCATACGGAGTTAAACAGTTGACTATATCTAGCTAGCACTAGATATGAGGTTCAAGTTTAATTCCAAGGATGATAATAATTTGATCATTGATCTAAGAGATTTAGGAGAGATTGAATTCAAGGGATAGTTAATTTTAGATTAGATCTGATTTAATTAAACTTGAATTGGGTTAAAAATCTAAGTTAGACTTAGATCAGAATTCTAATTGAATTAGGATTGATAGGCTCTTTGAATTTGGTTCGAATCAAATCCAAATTGAGTCAAATTTGAGCCCATTTGGTTTAGAACCAAAGAGTTCTAAAATCCTAAGACTCTCTCTCATGGGAATTGATCAAAAGAGGAGAATGGGTGCTGATTTTTTCCGCCTAAGAAGAGTGCGCGCGTGAAGGGTCTCGCATGGTTTCTCAAATGCTTTCCTTTCTCATTTTTGGTTCTCACTTTGGGTAGGATTAGGTGTCCTAACTAATGTAGTGTCCTAATCGGATCAAGGAGCCATATCTATAAAAGGGGAGGACCTAAACCACCGATAGGAAGTGAGTTTTGTGTGACAAAATAAATAGAAATATCGATGGAAAAAAGATGGTGCAATAGAAAGAAAGGGAGGCATCCCTTTTCTTCTAGGCATGGAGATTTCTTCGGCACCCTTCTTCCTTTAGGCATCCAAGATCTTGGCATGAAGGGTCACATCCAAGATCAAAAGTTCTTCCACCTCTTGCTACCCTTTCCAGAAGGTATGATGCGAAGATCATCCCTCTTTTTTGCAAAACTTGGCATGCGCGCGAAGTAGAGTGTCTGTACGTTCAGACCTCATGAGGCTTTAGATTTAAGAAACTTTCAATATTTGAATCTTATTTTGTTGCAATCAAGATAAATATAAATATTATATTACCACTAAAATAAAAAATTTTTTAGATGTATCCTGACGATCCGATCAGATCGGACTTTTTTTTTCTTCAACTGGTATTAGAGCCAGACCGATATATGATACATAGATTTTTTTTTTTATTTTATATAAGATATATAATTAAATTTTTATGGTAGATAATAAATTTGATTTAGATCTATTAATATAAAATTTATAATTTAGTTTTGATCAAGATTTCAAGAATTAAATCGATGGTTGATTGAGGGTTGTTATAAATCTATTATGACAGTATTTTCTTGATACAGATTTTTGTTAGATTAACAACCTTATTACATATCTATTTTAAATCAATTTTAATAAAATTTTTTATAAAATATTTTGAATTGGATGTTGACATAATCAAGATCTGAATTGAATCTATTTTGATAAATTTTTAGATTTGATTTCAAACAAAAATTCTGCACAACGTAAAACAGGTCTAACCAAAAATTTTATTTCTATGCATTCACGTGTGTTTAAATTATTTTTGTATATGATTTTAGAGTTGAATTAAATATTTTATAAGCTGTATAAACTTAGTTTTAGATCTAAAATATGTATATAATATATTGATCTAATTAGATTAGATGCAAAATATCAATAATATGATCATGTTTATAAGTGCATGCCTGAATTTTTTTGCATATCGCACATGTAGATGGTTAGATAATATATATATAGATATAATTTATTTTAAAATTTAAATTTTTATTCTTAGTAGTTCAGTACTCGAATTGAGATAATCACCAAACTGTTCGATTATAAGAGAAAGCAAGAATTGAGTTTCTCTTTTGTCCATTCGATGGGTTCTCTTATGACGAGTAGGGATACTACTGTGATTAAGTCACATAAAGAAGAATAGTAAAAAAAATTTAAAATTATTTTAATCATGAATATATTTAGATTAGATTTAAAATAATTTTTGATTAATTATAATTTTAATAAAATAAATTTAGATATAAAAATTATTTTAAGATCTGAATTGTAGGTTACATATGATGTAATCGGTAGTGATCTAAAAATGGTCATGATACATGTGATGTATATATGATATTTAGATCAGATTTATACATGTTTAATTATTAAACATAGATATAAAAATTAAATTTTAGGATATAAAAATTGTATGACATATGATGTATGTTTCACTTGAAATTCTAGTAAAATAGTTTGATAAATTGAAACACACATTTCACATACTTAATTTGAAATTAAGTGATCAAGATTTGAGAATTAAAGATTTTAAGATACCTCATAAATTGATGGGCAATGGGTTAGCCTAAATCAGATCTTCTAACTAGATTAGACCTAGGGTTAGAAATAAATATGGACTAATTAGAGAAATTGATTAAATCTAATCAAGAATTGAATTAGATTAGGTCAGAATTTTTTTAGATCAATCTTAATAGTTGTAGCTAGATTAAGTTCATATTTTTGACCATACCAAATGGATCGAATCATGGCTCAATGGTTTAATCCGAGTCTTTTGGTTGATCGAATCGAAACTAATCGATCAATTGGTATTAAGGTAAGTCTGGCAATATTGCTCGGTAATATGATCGATAATTTTTAATTGACAGTCTGCTTACCTGACCATTTCAATAGTATTTAAGACAAGCCGAGGCAGACTCTCCCACTGATCTCACTTATCTGGTCAATTTGATGATTATGTTTTGATTAGGTCACTAATTGATTTGAGTTAACCCATGCCATTAAGATAAATCAGTGTGACTGATTTAGGTATCTTTAAACCAATTTGTCTATAGTCTTCTTTATGACATGATGAAGTCAGTGGGAGGATATATGACTTATAAGTTGATCTTTTCTCTCATTCTCAAATTGTTAAATCAGTTCGACTGATTTAGGTATCTTTAGATCAGCTTGTCTCTAATCCTTTTCATGACTTGATGAAGTCAGTGGGAGGATTCAGACTCGCCAGTCTAATGGACCAGCTTGTCTAGTCCTCTTCATGACTTGATGAAGTCTGTGGGAGGATTATGATTAGCTGGTCAGTCTCTTTCAATCTCTTAAAATGAGTTAATCAAATTCTTTAAATTATTAGGTCCATAAAATGAGCTAGTTATGGGGATAACTAGATCATAGCCTCCTATTAAGTTGGATGATAATGGGTTCAGTAGTCCAGATAAGCATTGTAGATCCATAGGTCTAATATTTATTTGGATATTGAAATTATCATTCATTATATGATGACTCAGTCGTATCTCTCTAATGGGTGGTTATTTGGCCGATCATAGTTGGGCCTGATCATTTGTTGATTAGATGGGCTGAGTATGGTCATGTTAATAGTTGGACCTAACCTGAACTTTCAATGGAGGCCCTAGCCTATTGAAATAAAATCTAGAATAAAATTAATTACTAGAAGTTATTTGGAGAAATAATTAGTTAAGAATTTATCTATAAATATACTTGGATTAGCTGGCCATAGTCGGACTCGTATGTAGTTTGTATGGATTCTAGTATCCTTAAAGGAATTAAGGTAATTTCTTGAATTATAGGTAGAGGCTATCAATTCGTATCAAAGAGTGGAAGGACCTTTAGACTAAAATCTAAATCTTTATGATTAAATAATTCATATACTAATAGATCTTTATTTTTTTTTAGTGATGGCTAGTAATTTATCGCTCCACTCACTGTTGGACAGTGACAAGCTTATAAGATCAAATTTTGATAATTGGTATCGAAAGTCGAGAATAGTTCTCGAGCATGAAAGGATCCTATATATGATAACGGATCCTGCACCTGAAGTACCAGCTTTTATGCAAATGCAATGATTAGAGACACTTATCAGAAGTGGCTCAATGACTGTACGACAGTATGTTATATAATGAGAGCTATTGTGAATGATAAATTTAGTTATAAATTTGATGTTGCTCAATCAAATGAAATGCTTCAAAGATTGAACAAGTCCTTTGGCACACTTGAGGATTTATCCTCAACATGGCATCGGATGCCATATCCTCTGAGAGAGGAAAGATAAGTATGGTGTAGTGGTATCATGCTAGGACTTCTAAGCCTAATCGAACTAACCAGTCTAAGACAGACCAAAGTTAGGTAGAATGCTTCTTTTGTAAGAACTTGAGGACTAAAAGAGGAATTGTCCTCTATGTCTAGTTTTTCTTGATCCAAATAGGCCTAGAAAGAGAAATCAGTAAAGAATTGCTAGACAAGGTATTTATATAATAATACCTTATAATTTCTCTATCGTGATGCTACTATCTAGGTATTGGATACCAAACGTCTGATTCATATCTATAATTCATTGTTGGGACTTCAGATTAGTAAAAAATTTGAGAAGAACGAATGATTTCTGAATGTTGAAGATGGAAGAGCTGTTTCAATTTTGGCTATAAAAAAAGTTTAGCTTGTTCTCAATTTAAATATCATTATTTTAGATGTTTGTTATTATTATCCATCTTTCTTTTTGAATATTATTTTCATAGACCTTTTGGCCAAGGATGGTTATAATTTTTTAATAATTTTTTTTTTTGTAATATCATTATGAATGGTGTTACGATTATATGTGGATAATTAAAAGATGGTATTTATATTTTATCACAGTCTGTTAGTGTAATGTATACATTAAATAAATATCCTAGAATAGATAATATCATAGATGCCTATCTTTTGGTATTGTAGGCTTGATCATTTAAATAAGAATAGGATAAACAGGTTAACCAAAGAGAAAATTCTCGATATCAATAATTATGAATCATTGCCGACCTGTGAAGTCTTGTCTTATTGGAAAGATGATTAAGTCATCCTTTATTGAAAAGGATGAATGAGCTAGTGATGTTCTAGATCTAGTACATAGTGATGTATGTGGACCTATGAATATAGGTGCTAGAGAAAGATATTATCACTTCATTATATTTACTGATAATTTATCGAGATTTTATACCTTATGAAGTACCAGTCTGAATTATTTGAAATATTCAAATGATTCCATAATGACATAAAAAAATAGATTGAGAAGAGTATTAAAATTTTTCGATCAGATCAAGGAGGTGAATATTTTTTCAATGAGTTTTTGACATATCTAGGAGAGAATGGAATTCTCTCGCAATGGACATCTTCTGAAAGGAAGAATCAAACTCTGTTAGACATGGTTCGATCTGTGATGGGGTTTGCGAGTCTGTCGATCTTTTTTGGGATTATGTCCTTAAGACTGCGTGCTATGTTCTAAACAACATTCCGTGTAAATCGATCACAAAAATTTCATATGAGATATGGACTGGACGTAGATCGATACCCTCTTACTTTAGGATTTGGGGTTGTTCAGTTTATGTAAAATATTTATAGATCGATAAGTTTGGACCTCGATCCGATAATTACTTATTTGTAGGGTATCTTAAGGAGTCTAGGGCATACTACTTTTATTATGCTGAAGAGCAAAAGATGTTCGTCAGTAATAAGATATTTTTTTAGAATTTTTTTTTTTATGGAAGGAACTGATGCCACTAAAGTTGAACTTGAGAAATTTTGACAGGTAGAAGAACTGACATAGATAAGTGAAAATATAGAACCAAATTTGATTAGATCAAATTCAGAGCTCATTATTGAGGCACCTTTAAGGAGATCCGATAGAGTATCGCATCAGTCGGACAGATACTATGATTTTTTGATCTGGAATGATGATCCTATTGAACTAGATGAGAACAATGAGGATTCGATCACTTACATGGATGCCATGTAGAGATCCCACTCTGATAAGTGGCTTGATGCTATAAAATCTGAGATGGAGTCTATGGAGATCAATGATGTATGAATATTAGTTGATCCATCTGAAGGGATAAGTCCCATAGGATGTAAATAAATTTTCAAAAGAAAAAGAGGTGCAGATGAAAAGGTGGAGACCTATAAAGCTCATTTCATTACCAAAAGATATTGTCAATATTATAGCATTGACTATGATGAGATATTTTCTCCTATGATAATACTCTCAGAGTTGGATCATGCATTTTGATAAGATTAGAATGTATGGCTTCGTTAAGAATGGAGAAGAACTTTGCATATATAAATGGGCTAATGGTTCTATAGTCATCTTTCTTATACTATATATGGATGACATATTGTTAATGGAAAATGATGTTCCTACTTTATAAAGTATAAAACTATGGATATCATTATAGTTCACCATAAAGGATTTTGAAGAAGCATCCTACATCCTAGAGATGAAGATTTATAGAAAGAGATCTAAAAGGTTGTTAGGATTGTCCAATCCATGTACATATATATCGTGTTGAAATAGTTCAGTATGGAGAATTTCAAGAAAGGCTATCTCCCCATAGATCATGGAATAACTCTCTCTAAGAAGGATTGTCCGATAAATTTTCAAGAGAGAGCGTATGAGTAGAATCCCATATACTTCTGCAATGAGATTTATCATATACGTCATGACATATACGAGACTAGATGTGACACACTCACTAGGGGTAGTGAGTAGGTACTAGTCTGATTCGAGTGAGAACCATTGAAAAGTTGTAAAGACAATCCTCAAGTATTTAAAAAATACTAAGGATCAATAGCTAATCTATGGAGACACTGACTTAAAACTTGTGGGATATATTGATTTTATTTCGATCAGATTATGATGACGATAAAGGTGTGTCAAGTTATGTGTTTATCTTAAATGAAGGAGCGATCTACTGAAAAAATTTTAAGTAGCAAACTGTAGCCAATTCAGTATGTGAGGTGGAGTACCTTGCGACATCTGATGCTGTCAAAAAAGTGATCTGATTGTGAAAGTTCATCAGCAAGCTTGGAGTGGCACCATCCATTGATGGTCCAGTCCTAGTGTTGTGACAGCACTGAAGCTATAGCTCAGGTTAATACATAGTAGTCACACCAGAGAACCAAATATACTTTGCATCGCTATCATTTTGTATGAGAGGTCATGGATCGAAGTGACGTCAACCTTTAGAAGATTGATAGAAAGAAAAACTTGACTGACCTATTTACTAAAACCTACGAAATCAAAGAGTTTGACGAACACAAATGAAATATGAATATTAGATACTGTACCAATGGACTTTAGTTTAAGTGAGAGTTGTTAAGAAATATATCTTAAAATCAATTATTTGGACGATTATGCTCTTTATAATTTGTATATAAATTATGAATTAATAAAAATTATTTGATATTTTTCATCATAAGATATACATTTTCTTTATTACAATTCTTGTGTTATGATGAAGTCTTTAGAACTATATGTCAATCGATAAAGAAGAATTTATCAAATAGTTCTTAAATATGTTCACGATCAAATGATATGTTATTCAGAGATATTTATCAAGTGTAGGTTGTTGTGTGCCATATAGGTTGGTTGTCTTCGTAATTAAAAAATATGAAAATATTGGTATAGCATACAGGTGAGATGTAAGAGTACATCATCACTGAACAAGTGACTCACCTACGGAGCGCTCTACTATCAAGAGAAGCTCGTGAAGAATATGGGCATAAGTATCTCTCAGACCTGAGATCATCACGATGACTTGCAAGCAACTCACTATGCTTTGGTGTCAAACTATCTGAATTTCTAATTCAGTGACGAAAAATTTTTGGGCATAGTCAAGTACTTGTGGTAGTCGTGTGTGGATCATGATTGGATGGACCCTTTTGCTTTTTAGGAGTTGATGCATCATTGTATTTCAATTGAGTAAGACCTCGACTGGGGCAATTCATGTGATATGTCACAGAATTTAAAAAAGATTGAAATATAATGTGGATGACTAATTCAGAATTGACAGCTAAATCCTTGATCATCCTAAGCATTCAGGGTCAAAGGGATGAATTATGCGGTAACCATATTCTTCGATTCTTGAGTATTGCCTTGTAAATATTTGACCTATTCGAACGTTAGAAATCATTGCTACATGATAACTTCGATTAGTACATGATGTAGTTCTTATGCTATTGGCTTAGTGTTCGAATCTATAGAGTCATGCATAAAAGTCAGACAAAGTAGAAAAGAGTTGATCTAATATCTATGAGTTTAATTTGAAAGTACTTGACTTAATTGAATGAATAGATTAGCTTAATTAAGAATTAAATTAGAGGTCATACGGAGTTAAATAGTTGACTATGTCTAGCTAGCACTAGACATGAGGTTCAGATTTAATTTCAGAGATGATAACGATCTGATCGATGATCTAAGAGATTTATGAGAGATTGAATTCAAAGACTAATTATTTCAGATTAGATTCAATTTAATTAAGCTTGAATTGGGCTAAAAATCTAAGTTAGACTTGGATCAGAATCCTAATTGGATTAGGATTGACAAGCTCTTCAAATTTGGTTCGAATCGAATCTAAAAGTCAAATTTGAGCCCATTTGGTTTAGAACCAAAGAGTCCCAAAACCCTGGGACTCTCTTTCATGGGAATTAACCAAAAGAGGAGAAGGGGTGCTGATTTTTTTTGCCAAAGAAGAGTGCATGTGTGAAGGGTCTCGCATGGTTTTTTAAATGCTCTTTTTTCTCATGTCCGGTTCCCACTTTGGGTAAGATTAGGTGTCCTAACTAATGTAGTGTCCAAATCAGATCAAGGTGCCATATCTATAAAAGGGGAGGACTTGAACCATCGATAGGAAGTGAGTTTTGTGTGACAAAATAAATAAAAATATCGATGGAAAAAAGATGGTGCAACAAAAAGAAAGGGAGGTGTTCCTTTTCTTCTAGGTGTGCAGATTTCTTTAGCACCCTTCTTCCTTTAGGCCTCCAAGATCTTGGCATGAAGGGTCACATCCAAGAACAAAAGTTCTCCCTCCCCTTACAGCCCTTTTCAGAAGGTGTGATGCGAAGATCATCCCTCTTACCCATAAAGCTTGGTGTGTGCGCAAAGTAGTGGGTCTGTACGTTCAGACCTCATGAGGCTTTGGATTCAAGAAATCCTCAATATTTGATTCCTATTCCACTGCAATCAAGATAAATATAAATGTTATATTATCACTAGAATAAAATTTTTTTTAGATGCATTCTGGTGTTCCAATCAGATCAGATGATATTTTTCTTCACAAGCAATCTTTTAGATTTATCTTTATAGATCTTCATCCTTAGGATATAAGATGCTTTTTTCAAATTTTTTATTGAGAACTATGATGACAGTCAAATCTTTATTCTCTGTAATGTAGGGATATCATTCTTGATTAAGAGAATATCATCCACATACAAAACAAAAAATACTGTCATAGAATTATTTACTTACTTGTATATGCAGAGTTCTTCTCCATTCTTAATGAAGCCATACGTTTTGATTATCTTATCAAAATGCATGTTCTAATTTCGAGATACCTGCTTCAATCCATAAATAAATCTCTAAAGCTTGCATACCTTAGACTCATCTATGGATGTGAACCCTTCAGATTGTATTATATATATATCTCTTCTTCCAGCTTTTCATTTAGAAAAATAATTTTCACATCTATTTGTCAGATTTTATAGTCTAGATGTGTCGCTATCGCAAGCATAATATGAATGAATTTGAGCATTGTCACAGAAAAAAATATTTCGTTATAGTCAATACCATAATATTGATGATATCCCTTGGCAACCAGATGGGCTTTATAGATCTCCACCATCCTATTTGCACCCCTCTTCTTTTTGAAGATCCACTTACACCCAATGGATTTTACCTCTTTAGGTGGATTAATCAATGTCCATACATCATTGACCTTCATGGATTCTATTTCAAACTTCATGGCTTCTAGCCACTTATCGGAGTCAGACCTCTACATGGTATCCATGTAGGTGATCAGATCCTCATTGTTCTTATCGATTTCAACAGAATCATCATCTTGGATCAAAAAATTATAGTATCTATTCGGCTAATGTGGTACTCTATCGGATCTCCTTAATGATGTATCTATAATGAATTTTAGATTTGATCTAATCAACTCTGACTATGTGAGTTCACTAGATTGTGTCAATTTTTCTATCGATCAAACTCCATCAAGTTTAACCTTAGTGACATTAATTTCTTCCCCAAAAATTTTTTTTTTTCAAAAAGACTATCCTATTGTTGATGAACACCTTTTGTTCATCAGCAAGGTAGAAGTAATACCCCTAAGACTCTTTCAGGTATCCAATAAATTGACACTTATCAGACCTAGATCCAAACTTATCTATTTTTAAATACTTGACATAAGTCGGATACCCCCAAACCCTAAGATGAGAGTATACTGGCTTACACCCTATCTACATCTCATGTGGTATTTCATTTACAGTTTTACTTGAAATTTTATGAAGTAAATAATAAATCGACTCAAGTATATATCTTCAAAAAAAGATCAGCAGACTTACAAAGTCCATCATGGATCGAATTATATTTAACAGGATTCGATTCCTCCTTTTTGACACACCATTGTGTTATGGTGTTCTAGGAGGGGTTCATTGAGAGAAAATTTTATTCTCTTTTAAATATGTCAGAAACTCACTGAAAAGATATTCACCTCCTCGGTTAGATCAAAAAATTTAAATACTCTTTCTATTTTATTTCTCTACCTCATTTTGAAATCATTTGAATATTTCAAATGATTTAGACTTTTGCATTATTGGGTGGATATATCCATACCTCGATAGGTTGTCTGTAAATATAATAAAATAGTAATACCCATCTCTAGCACTTGTGTTCATAGGTCCATATATATTAGTATGTGTTAGACCTAGAAATTCACTGGCTCGCTTATCTTTTTTACTAAAAGGTGACTTGATTATTTTTCTAAGGAGATAAGACTCATAGGTTGGAAGTGATTCACAATTACTGACTTCAAAAATTTTCTATTGAGTCAACCTATTTATTCTATTCTTATTAATATGACATAGCCTACAGTGCCAAAAATAGATATCAGAGACATCATCAATTCTAGGATATTTGCTAGACATTTACACTATACCAATAGGTTGTGATAATACATAAATTTTATTATTCAAATATCCATTCATCACAGTAACATCATTCAAAATGATATTACAAATTTTTTTTTTATTAAAATTTTATAACCGTTCATGGCCAAAAGACTTACAAAAATAATATTCAATAAAAATAAAAGACAAAAGTGACATTCACAAAGAACAATTATATCTGATTTGAATACAAGCTTGACAATCCCTAATGCTAGAACTGGAATTGATCTTCCATCTCCAATATTAAGAAATCTCTCACCTTCTTCAAATCTCCTACTGACCTGTGGATCCTGCAATGAATTACATATATTAAAAGGGCTTCCAATATCTAATATTTAGATAGTAGAATCATAAATAGAGAAATTACAAGGTGTTATCATATAATTATTTTGTCCAGCTACAGCTTGCTTCTTTTTCTTATTCGGCCTGTTGGGATCTAGGGAGATAATGTACTGAGGACAGTTCCTCTTCTACTACTATTACTTTTTACATTAGAAGCATTTTGTCTGACTCTAGTCAGACTTAGATTTTTTGGTCTGACAGAGCATAGATGCCCCAGCACGCTGCTGCACCTTCTTATTTTTCTTCTTATTTTTCTTTCATTTCTTAAAGGGTCGATGCCTCAAAAAAGACCCTCCCACTATATTCACCGACTCTTTATGGAGCTAGTGATCCTTCTCAAAGTTTTACAATAACTCTAGCAAATTGTGACAGTTGACTGTAGGCTTTGTCATTCTATAATGAATAAGGAATGGGAGGTAGGATTTAGGCAAAGAGTTCAAAATCGCATCTTTTTCCAGCTGCTCATGCAGGAGAAAGCCGAGCTTGCTCAGGTGCTCAATCAACTCGATCATTACAGTACATGATCAATGACCGACGTCCCTTCTCTTATCCGAGCATTGAAGATAGCATAACTCATTTTGTACCTCTCAATATCATCGGGAGTGCCAAAGGATTCGTTCAATATTTGAAGCATGTCCTCTGGTTGAGCATTCTCAAACCTGCGACTGAACTCATCATTCATAATTGCTAGCATAATACAATACACTGTGGTTCGATCATTGAGCCATTTTTGATAAATATCTCAGATCGTACCACGAGCATTCAGAGTTGGCTGCTCAGGTGCCAGATCTGTCAGCACGTACAAGATCCGTTTGTGCTCTAAAATGATCTTTAGCTTTCGATACCAACTATCAAAATTGGGCCCCATCAGTTTATCACTATCCAATAGTGATCGGAGCGACAAGGTGGTGGCCATAACTGTATAAATAAAAACTTAAAATTTAATTAGTATATGAATTGATTAAGCCTAAAGACATAGATTTTAGTCTAAAAGTTTTTTCACTATTTTGTACAAATTTGATAGCCTTTACTTTCAATTCGAGAAATTACTTTAATTCTTTAGTAGGTACTAGAATCCACACAGACTGCACCTATGGATAGATTCTTAATCAATTATTTTTTAAAATAATTTTTAGTAATTGATTTTACCCTAGGTTACTTTTCAACCAGCTTTGGCCATCTCTACAAGTTCTAGTTAGATCCAACCATTAACATGATAAAACTTAATGCACTTGATAAATAAATGGTCAGTTTCGAGTGTGGCTCGACAAACCTGACCACCGTCAAAAAGACACAGCTGAATCATCATATTATGAATGATAATTTCGACAGCCAGATGAGCACCAGGTATATGGTACCTCCAATGATCGTCTAAATTATTAGATCTATTATCACCCAACTTAATGGGAGGTTATGATCTAGATATCACCATAACTATTTCATTTTTAAGGATCTAATAATTTTAAAAAAATTGGTTAATATTTTTATAAAAAGAAAAGAGACTGACCAGCTAATCATAATTCTCCCACTGACTTCACCAAGTTAGATAAAAAAAGATTAGATACAAGCTGGTCCAGCTGACAAGTCACAAGTCCTCCCATTGACTTCACTAAGTCATTAAGAGGACTACAGACAAGTCGAACTAGGAGTACCTAAATCAGTCATACTAATTTCCTAGCAAGCATGGGTTAATCCTAATCATTAAGCGATCTGATCAAAATATAATTCACTATGTTGGCCAGATAAGTAAGATTGATGGGAGAGATATGCCATTAACTCACTATAGACTCAATCTAGGTGAGTAGCTCCTAATTAATGACCACCGATCATGATTACCAAACTTACTTTAGACACCAACTGATTAATTAGTTTCAATTTGATCAGCTTATAGACTTGGACCAGACCGTCGAGCTAAAAGATCAAAGTCCATTCGGATCTAATCAAAGACATGGACTCGACCAACTACAACTATTGTATTGGCTCATTTCATCAGCGTAAGCAAGAAAGCCCAATGAATTTTGCAGGAGGCTGAGGATGAGGCTGCTAAGGTCGATGGGTGGGCCTTGCAAGCTGACAAGAGGGCAGATGAGGCCATGCTCTCTAAGGTTGCAGTCGAAGAAGAGGTCAACTCATTGAGGGCCAAAGTCAAGCAGCTCGAGGATGAGCTCACTAAGGCCCATGGTGATGCTGGGGCCCACCTTAGCACCACAAAGAAGAAATGGGAGAAGCCGCTGGAGTCTGAAAGAGCTACCATGGTTGAGGCATTCCGATCCTCAGAAGAATTTTGGATGATCAAGCTGGAGTTTACCTCTGAGTCTTACTTGTAGGGGCTCATGGACTTCAAGGTGAAGGTCCGAAATTGATTCCCCGACCTCGACCTCCAACCTCTAGAATCTGATGATGAGGAGGAAGAAGCAGAGGTCGCTGAGGGAGAGGTTCGAGCTGAGAAGGAGATTAACGTAGGGTGAGAAGGAGCCCAGGTGGTCGAGGAGATGACTTTGACTGATCTACCGCCTGTGATCATTCTTCCAGAGGCTAAGAATTAGCCCAAAACTTATGACTTTTGTCTTTCTTTTGTACTAGAGCTCAGGCATGTCCGAGCTATCAGAATGGTCGGCTCTTTTGTTTTCCTTGGCTCTAGTTGAGATATTTTGTAATAGGCCGACCTAAATGCTGTAGAAATCTTTACCTCTCTTTTTTTTAATGTAAAAGTTTTCATTTCTCGCACCTTTCTTCCCTTAGTAACAATCCTTGCAAGTCTCGAAGATCAGATGTATTAGGATTAGCCAGTCTGACCTTCGATCCAAGTGTCGAAGTCTGCATAACAGTCGTGATAACTGTTCAGCTAGTTTATATGTTAGGAGTCACGTTTCGATGATTATTGAGAGAATCCCTATGACTCGTCTGTGGATGAGGCGGTACATTAAGGGATGTGCTTTGTCCAGTTTGTCCATTATAGGTCATGGGGGAGTTTGGAAACTATCAGAGAATGACTTCTGCTCCTCGTCTGTGGACAAGGATCATCCATTTGGAGAACTGCATGGAGGGCACATTCTACTTCTCATCTATGGATGAGGGCACGGATGAGGAGTGCGCGTTTAGAGAACCATATGGAGAATGCGTTCTGCTCCTTGTCTGTGGATAAGGGGAGCGCATTTGGAGAACCACATGGAGAAGGCATTTTGCTCCTCATCCATGGGCGAGGAGCATGCGTTTGGAGAACCATATGAAAATGCATCCCACACGGTTGAGGAGCATGTGTTTGGAGAACGGCATGGAAAATGCATTCCGCTCCTCATCCGTAGGCGAGGAGCATGCATTTGAAGAATCACATGGAGAACACTATCTGCTTCTCATCCGTGGGTGAGAAGCACACGTTTGGAGAACTAGAGAACTGCATGAAGAATGCATTTCGCTACTCGTTCATGGGTGAAGAGTGTGTGTTTGGAGAATTATGTGGGGAATGCCTTCCGCTTCTCGTCCATAGGTGAAGAGCATGTATTTGGAGAATATCAGAGGTATTGAGATCAAGCACCTCAAATTCGATCCACAGCAGTGAAGATCAAATGCAGAGAAGTTCAGCACGTAGCGCATGACACAAGAAACCTGAAAATAAGCCCGAAGATGCAGTGTGCATAGGCACGAAGAGGACAGGGCCCATAGGTGTGTAGGCCGAGGTGCGTGGTGGAGCGTGCGGCCCAGGCATGCGCTGGTCTAGTGCAGGCATGGGGGCGCATGGCCCAGGTGGGCGTGTGGGGAACACGAATTTGGTGTGGTCTATGGTGGACCGCATGGGAAGTTGCAATCCACATAGCCGTCATGGATCGAAGTGGTGTATGGGCTAAAAATCATGGCTCACAAGCTGATTTGCATAATCCAACGGCCCAAAAAGCTTGTAGGGAGTGATCTAATGGTTTTGGTGGTGAGTGGGCATGATCAAACATGAGTAGATGGGCAGGAGCACGATCCAGCGATCAGGATAGCATGCAAAAGGGATCTGACAATCAGGAACAATCATGGATTTTGATTAGGACTGTATCTTCTATCTGGAGAGGATTTTGATCCTATAAAAGAGAACTGACGATTGTGGAGAGAAGCGCGGCTCAGTGCATCTCAGCGGATCTTAGGGAGGCCAAGGAGCATCTCAGCGGGTCTCAGGGAGGCCAAGGAGCATCTCAGGGAGGCCGAGAGGGCATCTCAGGGAGACCAGAGCATGTCTCAGGGAGAACTGAAGGGCGTTTTAAGGAGATTGTTGCCCAGCTATGCAACCCAAGAGGGGGGGGGGGTGAATTGGATTTCTAAAAATTTTAGGCTTAATTAATTACTTATGATGAATGAGAACAAAGACTTTAAATCAATATTAATTTCCTAAAGCACGAATGCAAGGATATAATAAAGAAATAAAGAGAAACAATAAAGCACACCACAAACACAAGGATTTATAGTGGTTCGGTGCCAACCTTGCACCTACATCCACTCTCCAAGCTCCTACTTGGGAATTTTAATCCACTATACTTGTATTCAACCTGAATACAAACCATCGAAAACTCCGACACTAGCTATCCCAAGCTAGTCTACTTGTTTTTTGGGTACAAGTCAACCCAAAACACTCTGATTTCAGGTTCGGATCAACCTTCCCTTTGTTTTAGAAATCCTCCAAAAACAAGAACAATTACTCACAAATATTAAGATAGTTTAAAGCACAAATTAATACAATAACAGCTCCTTAAATGAGCGAATATAACAATAAAAAAACTTTACTCAAATGAAGAATCCCCTTTTTGGATTTTCTCAATGTGGATGAACGCTTGAATGAACATTTGAGAAGAATATGATCTTTGATTGAAGACTTCTTGAAAGCTTTGAAAGATCTCTTGATCAAGGTTGAACAATATGCTTGAAAGATCCTCTCTTTGAATGCTCTTGCTTTTCTCTTTCACAATCTCTCTTGTATATTGTGGATCCTCTCTCTTTTTCTTTTAGGTATTTCGTTGATCTCTGGCTTTTTCGTGTAGATTTTGTATCCTTTTGTATATAGGTTTGATCTCTCCTTTTTGATCTTTCGATTTTTATCTCCTATTTTCTTTCACCATTTGAAATATTTTATAGCATAAGAAACAAGAGAAAATAATTTAGGCAGATAAAGAGCCGTTAGAGCAATTTTAGGAAGCATAAAAGGCAATTAAAACGGGCAAAAAAATAACCGTTGCTGATATTTTCCGTCGCAGGGGTCGACTCATGAGTCGACTCATGCTTCAGGAGTCGACTCATGAGTCGACTTCTGTTGCAACAACCAGAAAATGAGTTTCTGTAATTTTTGGCCTAAAACTGCAGGGGTCGACTCATGAGGGTCGACTCATGCCTGGGGGTCGACCCCATGGGGTCGACTCACAGGGTGTGCCAATAAAAAATCTGGGTGCCAATCAGCTCATTGTGCCATGAGTTGACTCACGGGTTGACTCATGATTTTCAAACCTTCATAACTTCAAAAATATAAGTCCAAAAATAATAAAATTTTCATCAATAGATTTCAAATCATTTGTTCTACCAAATGGTACTATCAAATCAGGATTTTAGCAAAATTATGATTTTGCCCTTGAAGAGCATAAGGACTTTTTCAATTTAAAATTATTTGTATCCCTTCAATCTGCTTTGTAATCATCAAAATCAATCTAGGAGCAACAATCTCCCCCTTTTTGATGATGACAAAATATTTGAACAAAAAATATTTATGTGAAACACTAATTTCAAAAGAATGCATTATAGGTGTATATGCTTGAAAAGAGTATGATTCTTTTGGCATGTAATATAAATGGTCATATACAAAAATAATTTATCCATTTGCTTAAGGATTTGATGATATGCTCATTGGATTATGAGATTTTGGTGTTAGAGCGGAAAACTTATTTTTGTTATCAGATTAAGCTGTATTTTGAAAATTTCATTCTCATTTGATTTTAGTTTTAGCATCAGAGCAAAAAAAATACTTATTTGCTTTAATTACTTTTTGATAAAAAAAATAATTATGTGTACCAAAGCATGTTTAAGAGTTGATTTGAAAACTGTATTAGATCATTTTGAGTTTAAGATGTATCAAAGCAAGAGAAATATAAATTTTATAATTTATCAGAGCAAGAAAAACACTTTTACAAAGTTATCAGAAAAATTTTACAATGTATCAGAAAAAATTTTATAATATATCAGAGCAAGTTTTATAATGTATCAGAGCAAATTTTATAATGTATCAGAGCAAGTTAAAAAAAATTTTAAGATGTATCAGGGTAAGATAAATTTCTTAAGATGTATCAAGGTAAATAAAATTTCAAAAGATATATCAGAACAAGTTGTAATTTTGAAGTATATCAGAGCATATTTAAATTTTTAATGCAAATCAGAGCATATGTAAAGAAGTAATTTAAAAGTTACTTATTTGCATTGTACTTAGCATTGTATTTTTGATATTGTTCTTTAAATTTTCAATTCATTCATTAATTTCTCATAATTTATGGTTTTGATTGCTTTTTCTTTAATTGCTCATAATTTATGGTTCTGCTTTTGATGGATGGCTTTTTATTTAATTTCTGTCTGATACCAAATTTTTCTTTAATTTTTGTTTAATAATTTCTCCCCCTTTTTGACATCATCAAACATGGTTAACTTCTCCTTTTTTTAAAAAAAAATCTTTAATTTCTCCCCCTTTCGAGTTAATCACAGATGTTTGCTCCCCCTTAATACAGCAATTATTAACAGCAAACAATAACAAAGAGAAGACAATATTTCAACAAGGAGAATATATATATAACCAAAATATGATCAACATCATTACAAAAGGTAGAAATATAAGTAAAAGATGATTCCATTAAAACCATAATTGTTTCAATACATATTTCATATTATAAAAGTCAAACAGCTAATTATCAATACATGACCCCAAAATACAGATCCTAGAACAAGACACTAACACCTAGGGTCTAGTAATGATCAAGACAAGTCAATGATCGGAGTCATCAGATATGGTATGAGAAGCTGATGGATTTCTATCAGAAGTACGTCCTCTACCCCGTCTGCCTCTGGCACGAGCAGGAGAGCGAGATGAACTGGGGGGCTGAGTATGCTGAGATGCTAAGGACTGAACAGAAAGGGTGAGCCTGATGGAATCAAGTACATTCAATGCTCTGGAAACAGACTATAGTAGAGCAATGAACTGAGTGGTAGCATGCTCACTCGATCCTCGGATCTCTTTCCTCAGTAACTCATATCCTCCCTCTAGTGCTCCTCTGAGCCTGCCAGCCTCTGCAGTGAGGTCTGTGACCTCAATAGTTGACTCCTGTGGCTTGGGATGGGCCAAAGCAAGGACTTGTCCCTGCAAGTCTAGAACTCTGCCAGTCAATCTCCAGACTGTGTCCTCAAGCTGCTGGATCCGGATGGACTGATCTGATATCATCTGAAACACAGTAGAGATGTGGGGAGTAATGGTCTGATCAGAAGAAGTGGCTCCAGGTGCAAAAGTAGTACTACTCCACTGACTAGATAATAAAGAGGCCACACGCTGTGATATATGCTCGATCTGATCGTCAGCCAGTCTGAACTCTGATGGATGTGCTCTGGTCTCTGGCTGATACACTGGTGTGGGCATCCTAGTAAACTCTGAAGGGCCAGCCTCTGTATCAGGAATAAACTGGGTATCTGGTGATGCTGCCCTGAAGTCATGTACAGGAGAAGATGGACCTTCTTCTTCTACTCTGCCTTCAGTTCTTTCTTCAGCTCTTTCCCCAGCTCTCTCCTCAGTTCTTTCTTCAGAGCCCTTGATCCAACCACCATCAATCTTTGTAATTCCCATTCTGTGTAGGCTGTGTTGGTTGAAAGTGTCCACATGAGATAGCTTGGTAGGTGTCTCCCCCTCACAGCTAACTCCAAACCTCCTAAATACTCTAGTAAGGGCCATACCATAAGGCAAGTGTGCCTTGGATCTGTTCAAAGTTTCTCTCATGGCCTCTATCATAAGTGCAGGGAGGTTCAGGGGGGTCTGAGTGATGACATGAAACATGATACAGATATCTCTGCCAGAAAGTAAATCATGTCTACCACTTCTAGGAAAGAAAAATTTTGTTACCATCTGATGCAGGATCCTCATCTCAATTGGACAAAATCTTTGCTTCCAATTTATTTTAGCTCCCTGAATAAGTATCTCCTAGAATAATTCTGATCCCCTCTTCTTTTACTGGGAGTTCCATATAAGAATAACCTTCACTAGGCAAATATAATATTTCTCCCAATATCCTAGAATCCAAGCAGATATCAATTCCCTTGACTGTTGAAGTCACTGACCCATTTTCATAATGTAGGTTCTGGTAGAATTCTCTAACTAGGTCAACATAGGTGACTTCCTTAAGGGAGCAATAGAAACTCCATCCTTGGTTTTTAATCTTGGTAGCAAAAGTAAAGCCTTCATCTTCAAAGAACCGAAAATCTATATTTTTCCCGGTTTCTACTTTTCTATCAGAAAGAAGGTTCTTACTGGGACTTATGGAGGATTGAGGGAGACCTTGAGCAGATACTGAAGCTGGAGTGGGAGTACTGGAAGACTGACCAGCTTGTCTTTTCTTTCGGATAATTTCTTCAGGCTCTCGGATTGACTTTCTTCTTTGGGGAAGTTTCATCTTCAGAGCCATATTCAAATCAATAGCAGGCAAGGAGACTTGAATTGAGTGGAAGAGGGATCACAAGAGAGTAAAGAGGAATTTTGGTGGAGAAAAGAAGTGGATTTGAGAAGATCGGTGAAGTGCTAGGGCACGTTCCAACTGCGCCTAACAATGCGAGAAAGCACAAAAAATATCCTTTTCAAGTTAGCGATTTTTGGTGGAGAGGAGGAGGGAGAAGTTCCTCGAAATTAATCCTTGGATTTGGAGTAAAAGGAAGTGGAGAGGATGGCTTTTGGAGGGAAGACGATGAGAAGATGAGTCGTCTCACGAACAGGGTTCCAGTATAAAAACAATGAACCCGTTGGAAGTTGGTGGGATTTACAAGTTTGCCATTGAGTCGACTCATGGGGGTCGACTCATGAAGTTCAGAAAATCAGAAAAAATATGAATAAATTCCAAAAAAAATTGAAATTTTGGGAGAAGGAGTTTTGCTCAAAAATAAGTTTTTAGAATGATAAACTTGAGCTTTTGGGACCATGATAGATGTTGAAAATTGAGCTCTAAGAGTTTTTGACATCAATTCTTTGGAAATTAAGAAATTTTAGGCATATGGATCTAGAATTCTTAGATTTCTCCTAATTTCACAGAATCTATCCTCACCAAGGGCCTTTGTAAAGATATCAGCTAATTAACTTTCAGTGCAAACATATTCAAGAATAATATTTTTGTTTTGAACATGTTCTCTTATAAAATGATGTCTTATTTCAATATGTTTGGATCTTGAATGTTGAATTGGATTTTTTTAGATAGATTTATGGCACTTGTGTTGTCACATCTTATTAGTGTGTCATTAAGTTTGATTCCAAAGTCTTCGAGTTGTTGCTTAATCCACAAGATTTGAGCACAACAACTTCCGGCTGCAATGTATTCGGCCTCAGCCGTAGACAGTACCATCGAATTTTATTTTTTGCTAAACCATGAGATTAGGTTAACTCCAAGAAATTGGCAAGTTCCACTTGTGCTTTTTCTATCTAATTTACATCCAGCAAAATCAGCATCTGAATATCCTAATAAATTAATTTGTGAGTCCTTAGAGTACCATAACCCTAAAGTTTGAGTACCATTTAAGTATCTAAAGATTCTTTTAACTGCATTCAAATGAGATTCTTTAGGATTAGATTGATATCTAGCACATAAGCAAACACTAAACATGATATCAGGCCTACTTGCAGTTAAATATAATAATGAGCCGATCATACCTCTATAGTATTTTAAGTCTACACTTTTACCTTCATCATCCTTGTCAAGCTTACTTGAGGGACTCATTGGTGTGCCAATTGATTTGCAGTTCTCCATTCCAAATTTTTTGAGTAGTTCCTTGGTGTACTTGCTTTGGGTGATGGAGATTCCCTCTTTTGATTGTTTGATTTGGAGTCCGAGGAAGAAGGTGAGTTCTCCCATCATGCTCATCTCGAACTCCCCCTGCATAAGCTTAGCAAAGTCTTGGCAAAGGGATTCATTAGTAGACCCAAAAATTATGTCATCAACATAAATTTGTATAACTAGCATATCATTTTGATTTCTTTTAATAAATAAGGTTGTATCTACATTACCTCTTGAGCAATATACCCATTTAAAAAGGCACTTTTAACATCCATTTGAAATAACTTGAATTTCATAAAGCAAGCATATGCAAGTAGAAGTCTAATAGCTTCTAATCTAGCAACAGGTGCAAAGGTTTCATCAAAATCAATTCCTTCTTCTTGATTATATCCCTTAGCAACCAGTCTTGCTTTATTTCTAATTATATTTCCATGCTCATCTAATTTATTTCTAAAGACCCATTTTGTTCTAATTGTTGAATAATTTTTAGGTCTTGATACTAAGGTCCAAACATTATTTCTTTCAAATTGATTAAGTTCCTCTTGCATTGCATTAATCCAATTGTGATCATTTTCAGCTTCTTCAAAAGTTTTAGGTTCAAGATGAGATACAAAAGCACAATGATTAACTACATCTCTAAGTGAAGAACGGGTTTTTACCCCATGCATAGGATCACCAATAATTAACTCCTTAGGGTGGTTGTGAACATACCTCCATTCCTTGGGTAGGTCATTTGTACCTTGAGGTTGTTCTTGAATTTCTTCACCTCTCTCATCTTGTTTGTCTTCTTGATCCTTGTCTTCTGGAGTTGCTGAATCTTTCAGAGTGATTTCCTTCACACCTTCTATTAGTGGATCTGCATCATCAATACCCTCATTCTTCCTTGAAGGAAGATCGTTAGATTCATCAAAGACAACATGTATGGATTCCTCAACTACTAAAGTTCTTTTGTTGAAAACTCTAAATGTTTTACTAGTGGAGGAGTAACCTAGAAAAATTGCTTCATCTGATTTTGCATCAAATTTATCAAGTTTTTCTTTGCCATTATTTAATACAAAATATCGGCAACCAAAGACATGAAAATATGCAATATTTGGTTTTCTTCCTTTCCAAAGTTCATAGGGGGTTTTCTTTAAAAATTGTCTAATCAATGCACGATTTAAGATGTAACATGCTGTGTTAATTGCTTCCGCCCAAAAATATCTTGGAAGGTTGCTTTCACAAAGCATGGTACGGGCCATTTCTTTTAAGGTTCTGTTTTTCCTTTCAACTACCCCATTATGTTGGGGTGTCCTAGGAGCAGAGAAGTTATGACCAATTCCATTTTCATCACAAAAATTTTCAAAATCTTGATTCTCAAATTCAGTTCCATGGTCACTTCTAATATTTTGAATTGAAAACCTTTTTTCATTAGTGACTTTTCGATGAAATTTAGTGAAAATATGAAAAATTTCATTTTTGTGTGCCAAAAAGAAAACCCAAGTAAAACGAGAGTAATCATCTATAATTACAAAGCCATATCGTTTTCCTCCTAGACTAGTGGTTCTAGTTGGTCCAAATAGATCCATATGTAAGAGCTCTAAAGGTCTAGAAGTTGAAACAGTATTTTTGGATTTAAATGAAACTCTAGTTTGTTTACCTAATTGGCATGCATTACAAATTCTATCATTTTCAAAATTTAATTTGGGCAAACCAAGAACTAATTCCTTTTTAATTAATTTTGAAAGAGAATGCATGCTAATATGTGCAAGTCTACGATGCCATAGCCAACTAGTCTCATTTATTTTAGCATTCAAAGATACTAGGCATTGCATGTCTAATTTGGCTAAGTCATTCAAATCTACCATATAAACATTGCCATGCCTATGTCCTATAAATTTAATACCATCGTTAATAGGACTAGTCACAATGCAAACAGATGATTCAAAAATAACTTTATACCCTTTGTCACAGAATTGACTAATGCTAAGTAAGTTATGCTTTAAACCTTTAACTAATAAAATATTCTCAATGTATTTGGAGGGAGTGATACCAATGTTACCTATCCCGATGATCTTTCCTTTGCCATTATCTTCAAAGGTGACCATCCCTCCATCCTTAGCATCAAGCGTGATGAATTGTGATTCATCACCAGTCATGTGTCTCGAGCATCCACTGTCAAGATATCATTTCCTGTTTCCTTCTTGGGATGCTAGACACACCTGCAAGCAAAGGTCAAGTTTCTGTCTTAGGTACCCAAGCTTTCTTGGGTCCTTTTAGGTTAGTCAAAATGGTTCCTTTTGGAACCCATATTTTCTTTGTGTTAGCATATTTGTTAATAAGACATGTGTATGATTTATGTCCTATTCTTCCACATTTGAAACAAGTAATACTTGTAGACTTGTTACTTAAATAATTTACATAAATATCCTTCAGAAATTTTTGTTTCTTTAGAGGTTTATAGCCAAGTCCAGCCTTATCATATATAGCTTTCTGATTATCAAGGATCATATTTAGTTTGTTTGAACTTAAGGTGAACTTATCTACTATAGGTTTCAGCTTGTTAATTTCATTCTTTAAGTTTTGATTTTCTTGAATCAAGGTGGATTTTTCAATTGAAAGATTTTCAGCATGTTTTACTAAGGACTGATTTTCCAATTTCAGTTCTTTGTTTTTCTTCCCTAGTTTCTTTAATTCATCAATTGAATCATAGAAAGCTTCATGCAATTCTTCAAAAGTAAAATCACTAGTGGATTCAGAAGTTACCTCATTTTCGTGTGCCATAAGGCACAGGTTGGCTTGTTCTGTTGAGGTCTCCTCGTCGGAGCTTGAGTAATCACTCGCACTCCAAGTCGCCATCATTGCTTTCTTTTTAAACTTTTTGGGACCTTTCTTCAGTTGCGGACATTCGGATCTGAAATGTCCCGGCTTCTTGCACTCGTAGCATATGAGGGGTTGATCTTTCTCTTTCTCTTTGCTTTGTTCCCCTTTAGTGAATGACTTCTTTCTCATCCCCTGTTTCCTTTTTCTTAAAAACTTTTTAAATTTTCGGGTGATGAGTGCCATCTCTTCATCCTGTTCTTCATCTTCAGAGTCATCCGTTTCATAATCAGGCGAAGCTGTGGATTTGAGGGCAATGGTTCTTTTCTTTTTGACTTCATCCTCTTGATGTTGCTTCATGCTAAGTTCATGAGTCATCAAGGATCCAAGAAGCTCTTCTAGAGGTAGAGTGTTCAAGTCCTTTGCTTCTTGGATGGCAGTCACCTTGGCTTCCCAAGTTCTAGGCAATGACCTGAGAATCTTCCTTACAAGCTCACTGTTAGTATAAGATTTGCCAAGACTCTTCAAACCATTAATTATATCAGTAAAACGAGTAAATATAGCAGTTATGGACTCATCATGCTCTATTTTAAATAATTCATATTTATGTACAAGCATGTTTATTTTAGACTCTTTTACTTGACTTGTTCCCTCATGGGTTACTTCTAACCTATCCCATATTTCTTTAGCAGATGCACAAGTAGAAATACGATTAAATTCATTTGCATCTAGTGCACAGTAAAGAACATTCATAGCTTTGGCATTTAATTGTGCCAATTTCTTATCAACCTCATCCCATTCTTTCTCGGGTTTGGTTGACTCCTCACCATCTATAATCTTGGTGGGTGTGTGAGGACCGTTCACTATGATACTCCACATGTCATAGTCGAGTGCTTGTATGAATATCTTCATCCGAGCTTTCCAATAGGTGTAATTAGACCCATTGAAAAGTGGAGGTCGGTTTGTAGATTGCCTCTCGGCTAGAGAAGTACCGACATGGGTTGCCATAGATCTTTGGCTCTTTGATTGTTAGATCAAAGAAGGGCTAGAGCACCGAGCTCTGATACCACTTGTTGCCCAGCTATGCAACCCAAGAGGGGGGGGGGGTGAATTGGGTTTCTAAAAATTTTAGGCTTAATTAATTACTTATGATGAATGAGAACAAAGACTTTAAATCAATATTAATTTTCTAAAGCACGAATGCAAGGATATAATAAAGAAATAAAGAGAAACAATAAAGTACACCACAAACACAAGGATTTATAGTGGTTCGGTGCCAACCTTGCACCTACATCCACTCCCCAAGCTCCTACTTGGGAATTCTAATCCACTATACTTGTATTCAACCTGAATACAAACCGTCAGAAACTCCGACACTAGCTATCCCAAGCTAGTCTACTTGTTTCTCGAGTACAAGTCAACCCAAAACACTCCGATTTCAGGTTCGGATCAACCTTTCCTTTGTTTTGAAAATCCTCCAAAAACAAGAACAATTACTCACAAATATTAAGATAGTTTAGAGCACAAATTAATACAATAACAGCTCCTTAAATGAGCGAATATAACAATAAAAAAACTTTACTCAAATGAAGAATCCTCTTTTTGGATTTTCTCAAGGTGGATGAACGCTTGAATGAACGTTTGAGAAGAAGATGATCTTTGATTGAAGACTTCTTGAAAGCTTTGAAAGATCTCTTGATCAAGGTTGAACAATATGCTTGAAAGATCCTCTCTTTGAATGCTCTTGCTTTTCTCTTTCACAATCTCTCTTGTATATTGTGGATCCTCTCTCTTTTTCTTTTGGGTATTTCGTTGATCTCTGGCTTTTTCATGTAGATTTTGGATCCTTTTGTATATAGGTTTGATCTCTCCTTTTTGATCTTTCGATTTTTATCTCCTATTTTTTTTCACCATTTGAAATATTTTATAGCATAAGAAACAAGAGAAAATAATTTAGGCAGATAAAGAGCCGTTAGAGCAATTTTAGGAAGCATAAAAGGTAATTAAAACGGGCAAAAAAATAGCCGTTGCTGACATTTTTCATCGCAGGGGTCGACTCATGAGTCGACTCATGCTTCAGGAGTCGACTCATGAGTCGACTTCTGTTGCAACAGCCAGAAAATGAGTTTCTGCAACTTTTGGCCTAAAACTGCAGGGGTCGACTCATGAGGGTCGACTCATGCTTGGGGGTCGACCCCATGGGGTCGACTCACAGGGTGTGCCAACAAAAAATCTGGGTGCCAATCAGCTCATTGTGCCATGAGTTGACTCACGGGTTGACTCATGATTTTCAAACCTTCATAACTTCAAAAATATAAGTCCAAAAATAATGAAATTTTCATCAATAGATTTCAAATCATTTGTTCTACCAAATGGTACTATCAAATCAGGATTTTAGCAAAATTACGATTTTGCCCTTGAAGAGCATAAGGACTTTTTCAATTTAAAATTATTTGTATCCCTTCAATCTGCTTTGTAATCATCAAAATCAATCTAGGAGCAACAATCTCCCCCTTTTTGGCCTCGGTGATAGTTTTCAGCATGTTCACTTCCATACATTTTGTGAAGTAGTCAATTGCAATGAGCAAGAATTTCTTTTGTGTAGTCGTGATGAGAAAAAGCTCGAGAATATCCTTTCCCCACTTGGCAAGAGGCCAAGATATAAAGATCGATGCCAGAGGGATTGACGATTGGCATTGGATATTGGAGTTTCTCTGACACTGATCATACTTGTTCACTAGGTTTGCTGCATCCTTCTACATACTTGGCTAGAAATAGCCTCATCAAAGCACCTTATGTGCAAGCGCCCTACCTCCCAGGTGATTGTCGCAAATTCCTTCATGAACTTTGCGAAGGGTGTAGTCTGCTTTAAAAGGCTAGAGGCAGTGAAGTAACGATAATGAGAACGATCTTTTATATAATTTTCCATCATACATCAAGTATTGGGGTGTGAGGTGCCTTAGCTTCCTAGCCTCCTTCCGGTCAATTGGTAAAACCCCATCTTGCAAAAATCAGATGATTAGATCTATCCATCTTGGCTCGGGATCTATCTGCACTATCGGGGCCTCATCGATGCTCGATCATTCTAGGATCCCCAAGTATGAACTTCTTGTCAGATCGGCAGCTCTGAGAGCGATGAGCTTCGACAAAAGGTCTGCCCTTGCATTCTCAGATCTTGGGATTTATTGAATGTCCAGGGTGGTGAAGCTAGTAGCGAGTTCCTTTACTTTTTGGAGATACTTCACCATGTTAGGCTTCCATGCTTTATATTCTCCTTGTACCTGACCGACGATGAGTTGGAAATCACTATGGATCTTCAAGTACCAAACCCTCATTTCCTTCGCTATCTTGATGTCGGTGACTAAAACTTCATATCCAACCTCATTGTTTGAAGCTAAGAATCCGAAGCGTAATGCATACTCAGCACCCACCCCATCTGGACTACTTAAGATTAGCCCAGCTTCTGAACTCATTGTATTGAAGGAGCCATCCACATGAAGGACCCAACATTCCTTGAGTGTTTAGTTTCTGATTGGTCATTCAGTGCCTCTCCTGGGATGGTGAACATAATTAAAACAAAATCTGCCAATGCCTAAGCCTTGATTGAAGGCCTTGGGAGATACTTTATGTTGAACTTCCCAAGCTTGATAGTCCACTTAGCCAGCCGACCTGAAGTTTCAGGCCGATGGAGTATCGACCTGATGGGCTAGTTGGTAAGGATGGCAATGGTGTGTGCCCGAAAGTATGAGTGCAGTCTCTTGATAGATATTACAAGGGACACTCTAACTTCGTATATCTTACCCCAGCATCATGAAGAACTCGGCTAACATAGTAGACCGACTTTTGTGCTTTGGCTTCTTGCCTGATGAGGATCAAGTTAATTGCTTAAGGGGAAACTGCAATGTATAAATATAAAGCTTCTTCGGGCTCTGACTTACTTAGGAGAGATGGAGAACCCAGGTATTTTTTTAGCTCATCAAATGTGGCCTGACATTCCTCAAACCATTAGAAACCCTTGGCTTGCTTAAGCACCTTGAAGAATGGGAGACTTCTTTTGGCTGACCTCAAAAGGAATCTGCTAGGGGCTGCAATCCTTCATGTCAAGCATTGCACTTTCTTGATGTTTCTCAGAGGTTTCATCTCCTGAAGGGCTTTAATTTTTTCAAGGTTGGCTTCAATCCCTCATTGTGACATCATGAAATCGAAAAATTTTTCTCAGATGATACCAAAAGTACACTTACTGGGGTTGAGCTTCATCTGAAAATATTGCAGCATCGTAAAGGTCTCCTTGAGGTTGATAATGTGGTATTCAGTGGATCTACTTTTCACAAGCATGTCATCTACATATACCTTCATATTTTTTCTAATCTACTCCATGAAGATCTTGTTGACGAGCCATTGATAAGTCGCTCCTGCATTCTTTAGGCCAAACGGTATGACCCTATAGCAAAAAAAATCTTGATCAATAACAAAAGATATTTTTTTCTCATTTTTGGGGGCCATACGGATATGGTTGTAGTCAGAAAAAGCATCCATAAAGGAGAGGAGTTGGTGGCCTGAGGTTGCATCCATAAGTTGGTCAATCCGAGGTAGAGGATAGCTATCCTTGGGACATACTTTATTGAGATTGGTATAATTGATGTATGCGTACCACTTTCTGTTCACCTTCTTGATCAGTACCATGTTAGTTAGCATTCTGAGTAGTAGACGTCTCGAATAAACCCATCTTGAACAAACCCATCCCTTTGTAGCTTGTTGACCTCTTCCTATATGGCCTTCTATTGTTCAGGAGTGAAACTTCGCTTCTTCTGCCTAACTGGGTGATGCTTCATATCCACGTTTAGGTGATGTACGATGACCTCTGGGTTTATGCCTAGCATGTCGGTGGCCGACCAAGCGAATATATCTACGTTGGCTCGAAGAAATGAGGTGAGGTGTCAACGATCTTCCTCGCATAGATTAGAGCCGACCTTGATAATTTTGGTCGGATCGGCTTCATCAACTTGTACTGAGAGGTCCTCTGTTGGCTAACCTCGCTACTTTGCTAGCTCATCTGGGATGTATAATTCTTCTGCAAGTCGATGTTCTCTAGGTGCCTTTCCCTATAGGATTGCTATGTAGCACTCCCTGGCCAGTCATTGGTTATCTCGAAGTTCACTGGTCCCATTCAGAGTCAAAAATTTCACAATTAGATAATAAGTTAACACCACAGCTCGAAGGGAGTTCAACCTAGGTTGACCTAAAATTGTATTTTATATAGAGGGGTTTTTCACAACAAAGTAATTCACTTCGACAATGGTCCATTTTGGATCTCATCCCATCGCCGTGGGGAGAGAAATGGTTCCCTCCGTAGGGACTGTGCTATCTGAGAACCCGATCAGAGGAGAGCACTTTTTTACTAGCTGTCTAGGACTTAAGCCTATTTGTGCAAAAGCATCATAAAATAAAATATCTATCAAGTTTTTATTATCAACCATAATATGACGTACATCATAATTTGAAATATTCAGATTTACGATAATAAGATTGTTGTGTGGATATTTTATTCAATCCAGGTTGGCTTCAGAGAAGATAATTTTATCTTTGACCTTTCACCTCTTCGACTCCTCATCTTCAGGTCGGTATGACCTAAAGGAGACATGGCTGAACTGCCCCCCAGTGATGGTATGAATCTCTCCGACTACTAGTCGGTCTCTCTGAGGGTCTTCTCAGCATGATGGATTACTTCTAGGTTCCTCTCGGTCTGGTCGGGCGTCAACATAACGTTGGAGGCACCCCCACTGGATTAATGCTTCTATCTTCTCCTTGAGCTGCTAGTATTTTTTTGTATCATGGTCGTGCTCTTGGTGATACCTACAATACTTCCTCACATCTCTCATCTGTGCTGGTATAGCCATCTTCTTTGGCCTTGAGAGCTCCTCTTAGCGCTCTATTTTCATAAGTATTTGAGCCAAGGAGTATTTAATGGATTGAAATTATGGAACCTTCGTAGAAGAGTTCTAGATTAGCAATGCCTAGGAGGGGACCCAGCACAGTCCCTATAGGATGGAATTTGAGATCGGTGAGGTCCCCACTAGGTGCGCCCCATTCGTCGGCAGTCTTTCTTCCCCTAGCCATTTGTCAGCTACGAGCCACCTCTGAGCTTATCTCCCTATTGATCCTAGACTTCTTCCATATATGCATATCTTTCAGCCTGCTCAAGCATTTCAGCAAAGTCTTTGGGATACTTTTTGTTGAGCGAGAAGAGGAGGTCATTCTGAAGGAGCCCAACTTTAAAAGCAATCATAGCAACCGACTGATCCAAGTTTCATACTTTCAGGGTCACAGTATTAAAGTGATTGATGTAATTCTGAAGAAACTTATTCTCCTACTGTTTAACACTAATAAGGAAGTCTGAGTTTTGATGTTGTTGATGGTTACTGATGAAGTGCGCGACAAACATCTGATCGAGCTAATTGAAAGAGCTTATCATGTCCGACAAAGACTTGAGTACCAATGACGAGTGGCCTTTTTTGAAGTTGATGGAAAAGCTTGGAAGAGCATTGCATCAGTTGCTCCATGTAGGAATGTAAAAGATTTAAAGTTTTGCAGATGATCTCATGGGTCAGCAGTCCCATCATATGGTTCCACTTGAGGTATTTTGAACTGAGGTGGTAGTGGCTCGATCATAATCTTTTGTGTGAATGGAGGATCAGTGTTGAAGTCGAACTCTGTGCCTTGCTACTATGGGGCTTGCAGCGTGTTAATCTGACGCTACATCTTCCGAAGCTTCTTTTCCATCTCCTCCTCCAGAGTTGGATGATGAGGAGATAAGTTGTCTGATGTAGAATCACTCCTTGACAGTGATGTTGGGGAGGTCTTGCACTCCTCCAGTTGAGGCTGTTTGGTCAGCTGAGATGGTTGGCATTTGTCCTTGGACTAGGCAAGTGAGATCGATTGATCAGTCTAGCCTAGTCCTCCTGTGGAGCTTTCATAGCAGGCCAAGGTGCAAAGGTCTGTTGCATCCCTCATACCACGACAGATAAGGCTTGAACTTGTTGAAGAAGGCTATTGTACTGTTCTTGCAAAATGATTAGAGCTAGTGTAGGAGGAGGATTCTTCTAAATTGGTTTGAGTGTGGCATCTCCTACTGAACGTTGTTGGGCCATACTCTATTCGAACGGCGTGATGCATTTGATGCTCCTCATTATGGCCTATTGGCGATCTTCAATGAACCATCTCCTTCCCAGATCCAACTCCCAAATTAAGATGGAAACCCTTTCTTTAGCACTAACTGTTGCTGCCAACTCCTACGCTTGAGGTCGGATGTCTGAGGTGATGAGGTGATGCCTCTCGAATTCTGACTCGAAGACCTACAAAAAGTCCTATCGGAATGTTTTTCGGTAAGGATCCTTCAATGCTCAAGCCAAGAGATGGAGAATAAGGAAAAAGAGAGAGTGGAGAGTTGAGAACTTACTCTAAAGGATCCTCACATCCCTCTATTTATAAAGGGAGAGTTGGAGCCATGCACGCCATAGAGTCTTGGTGGATTTTTGAGTTTTGCACGTAGATTAGGCTGGCGGAGAGTTTCTTTCATTCGAGATGTGATTCGATTATGGAGATATTCTTTCTTATCTAGACTTTTCTAAGTTGAAGGAGGTGCAAAATCTATCAATGAAAAATATTATCCCTTTTGGGCAAAGGTCAGCCACAGCCACAGCTACCAACCTATTGCTTCACCTCAATATAAAGAGGTACCAAGAGGACCCTCAGGTAAGGCTAATCGGGATGAAGAATACCACACCTCCTACTCTCGTCCTTATCATTCTCCTTTCTTCTATTATTCTCAAGCTCCGACTAGCTTAACCATCAGAAGATCTCCCATTGGAGCATCTCCAGTGTAAATAGACTTCTCTTGCAGGTTCTCTTTTGTGTCCCCTCCCTAATGGTGTCCATTCTCAGCCATATCCATCTTAAACCAAAGTCTTATAGCAATAATTGATGCTAGAGGAAGAGTTTGAACCTTCATCTATTTAAAGAGAAAAGAGAGCATGGTGTGGATATGAGAAATAACTCCACCGTCTCTCACTGACAATCCATATACTCCAGCCAAAACAACGCTACTTAAGTATCTGTCATGATGCAGCCCCCTGTCATGATGGATCCATTACCGTTCGATGCCCTGATTCACTAGATCTAAGTTTTGACTAGTGCCATGCAATGGCTCCTATAGGTGGCGGAGCAGTAGCAACACTCGGATCCAAATCTCTAGGCGGCTCCTTCCTGACGTAGTCAGCGATCTCACCCATAGAGTCCAGAGCTTGCCCCGATGGCACCTCCACTCTGCTCCTATTTCTGTGCTATAGTCATCCTCCCATCCGAGCTCGAGGGAGGAGGATCGATGATGATGCTCTTCCTCTGACAAAGATTCAACTTTGGGATACTCTCCCAGGCTTGAGAGATCACAGTGGAAGAAGGAGCTTGAGAGGAAAGTCCAAGGCATTGATCTCCACCTTGGTGAGATCCAGAGTAGGGCTCATCGAAGCAATGACGACCTCAACTTTAACTTCCAACCTCCCTTCTCTGAAGTTCTTCTAAGAGAATCGATTCTGAGTCAGTTCAAAATACCTCAAGTGGAGCAATATGATGGCTCCTCGGATCTTCTTGATCATCTGGAGGGTTATAGAACCCTCATGATGCTGCAGGGTACCTCGGACACCCTATTTTGTCTTACCTTCCTGACCACCCTCAGAAAGTTGGCGTGGGCATGGTACTAGAGACTCCTGTCGAAATTCATTTATTTAGTTGAACAGCTTGACAAGTTGTTTGTTGCTCACTTTGGCAACAACCAAGCTCAGCTGAAGAATACCAACAGCCTCTTCTCCATCTAGCAAGAAGAGGGTAAGTCGCTGCACAGCAATATTGCACATTTCAATGCCACCACATTGGAGGTGTGCAACCTCAATGAGTCAGTGGCAATATCGATGCTTAAGTGAGAACGACGAAATAAGCATCTTATCTTCTCCCTCGATAAGACTTTTTAAAAGAATTATGTCGATCTATTAGTCTGAGCTTGAAAATATGCTCAGGAAGAAGAGGTCGAGGTGGGGCTAAAGTAGGCAGAAGGAAAAAAGACCCCTAGCAAGAAGTAGGGTCGAGTAGATTCTCAGGCGATGACTCGAGTGAAAGGAGAATCCTTTTGACCATTGAAGAGCCACTGGTTGAGGAGCCCACATTGATGGTTCAACAGCTATACCCCTCTGTTTGCTCCTCGAGCCCAGATCCTGATGGAGACCGAAGGCCAGAAGTATCCATGGGGTTTAAACCTATAAAGATCCCTCTGGATAAAAGTAGGAGAAAGTACTGCCACTTCTATTATGATCATGGTCACGATACCAAAGAATATCTCCTGCTCAAAGATAAAATCGAAGTCTTGATTGGAAAAGGCTATCTCAATAAGTATATTTAAGAGTAGTAGAATTGAGCACCCAAAGAGCCACAATGGTACTAGTCTGACAAGTAGAACAATAGCAACCGACCCATGGTAGGTGTCATCAATGTGATTTTTGATCTCAACGATGGCAGGGGGCAGAGGTTTAGGTCGAATGGGTGAAGAGACAGTGAATAGGAGATATTGTTTCTTTTTCTAATGATGACCTCCGAGGAGTGCAAATCTCTCATGATGATGCCGTCATTATATTAATGACAATAACAAACTATAATAAAAAAAAAATAGTTGATAATGAAAGCTCGACTAATATTTTATTTTATAATATCTTTCAAAGAATAAATTATCTACTAAAAAAGTCAATACTCTACTGATCGAATTCTTCGGAGACTCCATGACCGTGGAGGGCAAGAAAACCTTTCCAGTGACTATTGGGTAGGAGCCACAAAGTTGGATCATGAAGCTAACCTTCTTGATTGTTTGGGTCCCCTCTGCCTACAATATAATTCTTAGGCAACCTAGGTTGAACAACTTATGGGCCATTATCTCCACATACCATGTACTTCTGAAATTTTTGATTTGGATTGGGGTCAGTGAAGTATGAAGAGATCAAATGCTGGCTCGTCAATGCTTTTTGGTGACAATAAAAGGAAAACTGTTGCCCAGCTATGCAACCCAAGAGGGGGGATGAATTGGATTTCTAAAAATTTTAAGCTTAACTTATGACTTATGAAAAATATTTGACAAAAGCTAAATAAATAGGGAGAGTAAAATTAATTCAAGGCTAATGGCTAAAAGCAAGAATGCAAGAAAATAATGAAGAGTTAAAGAAGACCAGTTAGACACATCACAAATAAAAAGATTTATAGTGGTTTGGTGCCAACCTTGCACCTACATCCACTCTCCAAGCTCCTACTTGGAAATTCCAATCCATTAATCTTATATTCAACCTGAATACAAACGTCGAAAACTCTGACTCTAGCTATCCCAAGCTAGTCCACTTATTTTTCGGGTACAAGCCAATCCAATACACTCCGATTCAAGGTTCGGATCAACCTTCTCTTATTTTGGAACCCTTCCAAAATAAAAATAATAAGTCAATCAAAGTATAACAATGAATAGCACAAGTAAGTACAAAGAAAGCTCCTTTAATGAGCGTATGATGCTTTAAATACACTTTACTCAAAGAAAAGAATACTCTTTTTGATTTTCTTAAGGTGGTTGGAGACTTGAATGTGCACTTGAGGAGTTGGTGAGCTTGGATTAAAGGCTTCTTGAATGCTTTGAGTGAGCTCTTGCTTAGGGCTGAAAAGTTTGCTTGAAATTTCTTTTTCAAAATCTCTCTTCTTAATTCTTCTTGTTGATTCCCACCTATTTGTCCCTTTTATAGCTTCAAGAAATAGTGAAAAATATTTTAGGCTGAAATAGAGCCGTTAGACCACATTAAATGAGCATTAAAAGCACTTAAAATGGGTTAAAAACTAGCCATTGCGAAACAATCCCGTCACAGGGGTCGACTCATGGGTCGACTCATGCTTGGGGGTCGACTCATGGGTCGACCTCTATGGAAAAACAACAGAAAATAAGGTTCTATAATTTGTGGCCGAAAAACAGCAGGGGTCAACTCATAGGGTCGACTCATGCCTGGGGATCGACCCCATGGGGTCGACTCACAGGGTGTGCCAATAAAAAATCTACGTGCCAATCAGCTCATTGTGCCATGAGTTGACTCATGGGTCGACTCATGATTTTTAAACATGCATATCTTTCAAAATATAAGTTCAAAAATAATAAAATTTTTACCAATGGATTACAAATCTTTTGTTCTATCATTTGATGCTTTCAAATCAGGATTTTGATAAAATTATGATTTTGCCCCTGAAGAGCAATAAGTCTTTTTCAAGTGAAAATTATTAGTACTCCTTCAAATACTTTGTAATCATCAAAATCAATTCAAGGAGCAACAATCTCCCCCTTTTTGATGATGACAAAATACTTGAACAAAAGCATATATATGAATCAATGAGCATGAATTTTAAAGGAATGAAATGCATTATAGGTAGTTTGAAGATAAATAGGAAACTTGAAAATTACTTATAAGTGCATTTGCTTGAAAAGAAGATTGATTCTTTTGGCATGTGATACATGTGCCCATTTGCATGTGTTGCTCATTTGCATAAACAATTTGCCTATTGCTTAATAATTTGAAAATTTGCTCATTTGATTTTGTGATTTTGGTATCAGAGCAAAATTTATTTTTACTATCAGAACAAAGCAGAATTTGCCTAAGAATTTGAAAATTGCATATTTGAAAATATCTCATTTGCTCATTTGCATGTTTTTCAAATTTCTTAGCATCTTGAAAATTTGCTCATTCTCATTTGATTATTTAATTTTGGTATCAGAGCATGTTTAAAAAATTAAGTGTATCAAAGTATGTCTAAGAATTAAATTTTAAAGTGTATCAAAGCATGTCTAAGAATTAATTTTAAAGTTTGCTCATTTATTTTTAAGTCTTTTATTAATCTTGCTTTTGATTCTTTAATTTCTCCCCCTTTTTGACATCATCAAACATTGTTTACTCCCCCTTTTTTTTTGAATATATTTTTTTTTTATTTCTTGAACTTCTTGTACTAATCATTAATTTTACTAACATTAATGTTTACTCCCCCTGAATACAGCAATCATAAAACAAAATATACCATTGAGTACCATAGATATGAAATAGCAATTCATAGTATTTTAAGCATGCACAAAATTGAAAGTAACTCAATTTAAAAGTCAAGGAGTAAATATATAACCAAAAAGTGATTGATATCATAGTTGTTCCAATACATATTCCATAATATAAAAGTTAATTAGTTAACATCATTACATGGCCCAAAAGATAGATCCTAGAAAGAAACAAAAGACAAGGCTAACTACAAGGATCTAGTAGAGCTCATGACTCGATGGATCAGAATCAGATGTATCGGAGATGGGGTGGGGAGATGAAGGATCACGACCAAGAACTCATCCTCAACCCCGTCTGCCTCTGCCACGAGTGGAGGTGCTGGCACGAATAGGTGGACGAGATGATCCTGAAGGCTGAGAAGCAACAGACTGAACTGCAAGAGAGAGCCTGATGGTGTCAAGAAGGTTCAGAGTTCTCGAAACAGATTGAAGCAGTACAGTGAACTGTGTAGATGCATGCTCACTAGAGCCTCTGATCTCTCTCCTTAGGAAATCAAATACACTCTCCAATACTCCTCTAAATCTGGCTGCCTCCGTAGATAGTCTGAGACCTCAGTAGTACACTCCTGAGACTGTAGATGGGCCAGAGCTAACACTTGCCCCCTGCAAGTCAAGTACCCTCCCAGTCAGTCTCAAAATGTAACCCTCGAACTGCTGAATCCGAACTGACTGATCTGAGATCATCTGAAATACAGTGGAGATATGGGAGATCAAGGTCTGATCAGATGCATCTAATGATGTGGATCCCAATGCAAAAGCTGAAGTGCTCCACTGTCGAGAAAGCAAGGAAGCCACACGTTGAGAAATCATCTCAATCTGATCATCAGCCAATCTGATATCTGAGGGAAATGCTCTGCTGTCTGGCTGCTGAACTGGAGTGTGCCTCCTGGTGGACTCTGAAGGGCCAGCCTCTGGATCTGAAACAAACTGGATGTCTGGAGATGCTGCCCTGAAGTCATGGAGAGGTGATGAAGGACCTTCTTCCTCAGCTCTATCCTCAACTCTCTCTTCTGCACCCTTAATCCAACCACCATCAGTCCTAGTGAATCCCATGCGGTGCAAAGTGTGTTGGTTGATGGTGTCAGAGTGAGAGAGCCTAGCTGATGCCTCCCCCTCAAAACTAACTCCAAATCTCCTGAATATCAGTGTGAGGGCCATACCAAAAGGCAGATGTGCCTTGGATCTATTCAGTGTTTCTCTCATGGCCTCAATCATTAATGCTGGGAGGTTTAAGGGGGTTTGGGTGATCACATGAAACATGATGCATATGTCACGGCCTGAAAGGAGGTCATGTCTACCACTTCTTGGGAAGAAAAGCTTTGTTACCAATTGATGTAGAATTCTCATTTCAATTGACAAGATCTTGGCTTCTAATTTATTTAGGCTTCCCGAGTAGGTTCCTCCTAAAATCACATTGATCCCTTCTTCCTTCACTGGGAGTTCCATGTTTGAATATCCCTCACAGGGCAAATGAAGAATCTCTCTCAAAATAATAGGATCTAAGCAGATATCAATTTTCTTAACAGTAGAAGTTACTGTTCCATTGCCATAGCACAGATTCAGATAAAACTCTCTAACCAAATCTACATATGTAACTTCTTTAAGAGAACAGTAAAAACCCCAACCTTGATTTTTGATCTTTGAACCAATGGAGAAACCCTCTTTTTCAAAAAATCTGAAGTCAATATTTTTGCCGATTTCTATCTTTCTGACAGAGGGTAGAATTTTACTAGGGCTGAGAGGAGACTGAGAGGAACCTGGAGCAGATGCTGAAGCAGGAATGAGAGCAGAAGAGGTCTGAGAAGCTTGTCTTTTCCTGCGCACGCCCTCTTCCAGCTCACGGACTGATTTTTTTCTTTGAGGGAGTTTCATTTTTGGAGCCATTCTCACCACAAGAGCAAGCAAGGAGACTTGGAAGATCAAATGGGTGCGGAGAAGGAGGGTTATTAGGGGATGGAAAGGAATTTTTGGAGGAGAGAAATCCCGATTTGGAGAAGAATGATGGAAGCTAGGGCACGCTCCAACCGCTCCAATCAAGGGAGAAAAATGGGAATAGAGCCTTTCCCAAGGGGCGATTTGAGGTGGAGAGGTGATGGGAGAAGGATTTTGGGCTAAAACCTTAGATTTGGAGAGAAAGAAGAGGAGGACTGTGGGTTTTGGAGGGAGGAAGACGAAGATGGAGGGGTCGGCTCATGAATGGGTTTTTAGTTAAAAAGAGATGAACCCGTGGGATGTTGGCCGAAAATTGCAAGTATGCCATTGGGTCGACCCTAGGGGGTCGACTCATGATTCACAAAATTTTAGAAAAATTATGAATAAATTTTGAAAAAAAAATTCAAAACTCTGGGAGAAGAATTTTTGCTCTATGAAGAGTTGTGAGAATGATAATCTTGAGCTTTTAGGTCCAAGAAAAATGATGGAAATTGAGCTCAAAGAAAGTTTTGACATTGATTCCTTGGAATTAGGGAGATATTTAAGCAGATGGATCAAAAATTCCTAGATCTCTCCTAATTTCACAGAATCTATCTTCACTTAGGGCCTTTGTAAAGATATCGGCTAATTGATTTTTAGTGCAAACATAGTCAAGAATTATATCTTTGTTTTGAACATGTTCTCT
Organism: Elaeis guineensis; assembly: GCF_000442705.2. NCBI lineage: Eukaryota > Viridiplantae > Streptophyta > Magnoliopsida > Arecales > Arecaceae > Elaeis > Elaeis guineensis. Next base: position 45,842,900 of record NC_026006.2, on the reverse strand, counting down.
TATAAAATGTGTCTGATTTCAATATGTTTAGACCTTGAATGTTGAATTGGATTTTTAGTAAGATTTATGGCACTAGTGTTATCACATCTTATGGGTGTTTCGTTAAGTTTGATACCAAAGTTTCGAGTTGTTGCTTAATCCACAAGATTTGAGCACAACAACTTCCGGCTGCAATGTATTCGGCCTCAGTCGTAGACAGTGCTATCGAATTTTATTTATTGCTAAACTAAGAGATTAGGTTAACTCCAAGAAATTGGCAAGTTTCACTAGTGCTTTTTCTGTCTAATCTACATCCAGCAAAATCAGCATCTGAATATCCTAATAAATCAATTAGTGAGTTCTTAGAGTACCATAATCCTAGAGTTTGAGTACCATTTAAATATCTAAGGATTCTTTTAACAGCATTCAAGTGAGACTCTTTAGGATTAGATTGAAATCTAGCACACAGACAAACACTAAACATGATATCAGGTCTATTTGCAGTTAAATATAATAGAGAGCCAATCATACCTCTATAATATTTTAAGTCTACACATTTACCTTCTTCATCCTTGTCAAGCTTACATGAAGGGCTCATGGTGTGCCAATTGCTTTGGAGTTCTCCATTCCAAATTTTTGAGTAATTCCTTGGTGTACTTGCTTTGGGTGATGGAGATTCCTTCCTTTGTTTGTTTGATTTGGAGTTCGAGGAAGAATGTAAGTTCTCCCATCATGCTCATCTCGAACTCCTCCTGCATGAGCTTAGCAAAGTCTTGACAAAGAGATTCATTAGTAGACCCAAAAATAATGTCATCAACATTATTTGTATAATTAATATATCATTTTGATTTCTTTTAATGAAGAGGGTTGTGTCTACATTACCTCTTGAAAAATTATTATTTAGTAAAAATTTGCTTAGCCTATCATACCAAGCCCTAGGTGCTTGTTTCAAACCATATAGAGCTTTATTTAATTTAAAAACATGATTAGGAAAAGCATGATTTTCAAAACCTGGAGGTTGTTCTACATAGACTTCTTCAGCAATATATCCATTCAAAAATATACTTTTGACGTCCATTTGAAATAATTTAAATTTCATAAAGCATGCATATGCAAGTAGGAGTCTAATGGCCTCTAATCTAGCAACAGGTGCAAAGGTCTCATCAAAATCAATTCCTTCTTCTTGATTATAACCTTAGCAACCAATCTTGCTTTATTTCTTATTGCATTTCTATGTTCATCTAATTTGTTCCTAAAGACCCATTTTGTGTCAATTATTGAATAATTTTTAGGTCTTGTACTAAAGTCCATACATTATTTCTTTCAAATTGATTAAGTTCTTCTTGCATTGCATTAATCCAATTATAATCATTTTCAGCTTCTTCAATAGTTTTTGGTTCAAGATGAGAGACAAAAGCACAATGATTAAATACATCTTTAAGTGAAGAACGAGTTTTTACCCCATGCATAGGATCACCAATAATTAGCTCCTTAGGGTGATTGTGAAATACCTCCATTCTTTGGGTAGGTCATTTGTACCTTGAGATTGTTCTTGATGTTCTTCACCTCCCTCATCCTGTTTGTCTTCATATTCCTCATCATCTTGAATTGTTGAATCTTTCAGAGTGATTTTCTTCATTCATTCTATAAGAGGATCTGCATCATCAACACCTTCATTCTTCTTGAAGGAAGATCGTTAGATTCATCAAAGACAACATGTATCGACTCCTCTACTACTAAAGTTCTTTTGTTAAAAACTCTAAAAGCTTTACTAGTGGAGGAGTAACCAAGAAAGATTGCTTCATCTAATTTTGCATCAAATTTTTCAAGTCTTTCTTTACCATTATTTAATACAAAACATCGACAACCAAAAATATGAAAATATGCAATATTAGATTTTCTTTCTTTCCAAAGCTCATAGGGGGTTTTCTTTAAAATTTGTCTAATCAAAGTATGATTTAAAATATAACATGCTGTGTTAATAGCTTCCGCCCAAAAGTATCTTGGAAGGTTGCTTTCACATAGCATGGTACGGGCCATTTCTTCTAGGGTTCTTTTTTCTTTCTACTACCCATTTTGTTGGGGTGTCCTAGGTGCAGAGAAGTTATGGCCTAGTTCTTTTCATCACAAAATTTTTCAAAGTCTTGATTTTCAAATTCAGTTCCATGATCACTTCGAATATTTTGAATTGAAAATCCTTTCTCATTAGTGACTTTTGCTAAAATTTAGTGAAAACTTGAAAAGTTTCATCTTTATGTGCCAAAAAGAAAACCCAAGTAAAATGAGAGTAATCATCTATAATTACAAAACATATCATTTTCCTCCTAGACTAGTAGTTCTAGTAGGTCCAAATAAGTCCATATGCAAAAGCTCTAAAGGTCTAGAGGTTGAAATAATATTTTTGGATTTAAATGAAACTCTTATTTGTTTACCTAGTTGGCATGCATCACAAATTCTATCCTTTTCAAAATTCAATTTTGGCAAACCAAGAACCAATTCTTTCTTAATTAATTTTGAAAGTAAATGCATGCTAATATGTGCAAGCCTACGATGCCAAAGCTAACTAGTCTCATTATTTTAGCATTCAAGGATACTAGGCATTGCATGTTTATTTTGGATAGATCATTTAAATCTACCATATAAACATTACCATATCTATGTCCAATAAATTTAATGTCATCATTAATAGACTAGTTACAATGCAAACAGATGATTCAAAAATAACTTTATATCCTTTATCACAAAATTGACTAATGTTAGTAAATTATGCTTTAAACCATCTACTAACAAAATATTTTTAATGTATTCGGAGGGAGTGATACCAATGTTACCTATACCGATGATTTTCTTTGCCATTGTCTCCAAAGGTGACCATCCCTCCATTCTTAGCATCAAGAGTGATGAATTGAGATTCATCACCAGTCATGTGTCTCGAGCATCCACTGTCAAGATACCATTTTCTGTTTCCTCCTTGAGATGCTAGACACACCTGCAAGCAAAAGTCAAGTTTTTGTTTTAGGTACCCAAGCTTTCTTGGATCCTTTTTGGTTAGTCATAATGGTTCCTTTTGGAACCCATATTTTTTTATATTTAAGTTTGCAGACTTGTTAGAGAAG